>NW_024733734.1:6405163-6524122 GCF_018991925.1 Homarus americanus
AAAAATGGGCAACATTGCCTTTATATGTGATTAATGCAGCAGTGGGACGAAAAACAAAAATGGCAAACACTGCTCTTATATGTGATTAATGGCAGCAGGACGAAACAAAATGGCAAACAATTGCCTTATATGTGAATTAATGGCAGCAGGGACGAAAAACAAAAATGGCAACAATTGCCTTTATATGTGATTAATGGCAGTGACGAAACAAAAAAAATGCAAACAATGCCTGAGGTGATTAATGGCAGTGGCGAAACAAAAAAAAACTAAATAGTTTATATGTGATTAAGCACAGTGGGCGAAAACAAAAATGGCAACACCGTTTTATATGTGATTAATGCAGCAGTGAGGCGAAAACAAAAAATGGCAACACTGCCTTATAAGGTGAATACGGCAGCAGGACGAAAACAAAAAAATGGCAAACAACGTTTTATATGTGAATAATGGAGCAGGGACGAAAAAAAATGGCAACAATTGCTCTTATATGTGAACGTATAAGCAGGGGACGAAAACAAAAAATGGCAAAAACGTTTTATATGTGATTAATGGCAGCAGGGGCGAAAACAAAATTGTGAACAATTGCCTTTATATGTGAATAATGGCAGCAAGCGAAACAAAAAATGCAAAATACCGTTTTATAAGTGAATAATGGCAGCAGTGGGACGAAAACAAAATGGCAAACACTGCCTTTATATGTGAAACGGCAGGGACGAAAACAAAATGGCAAATATTTTATATGTGACACGGCAGCAGGGACGAAAAACAAAATGGCAACAATTGCCTTATATGTGATTAATGGCAGCAGGGGAAAACAAAAATGGGCAACAATTGCTGATAACGGCAGCAGGGCGAAACAAAAAATGGCAATAATTGCCTTTATATGTAAATACGAGGCAGTGGGCGAAACAAAAATGGCAACAATTGCCTTATATGTGATTAATGGCAGCAGTGGGGCGAAAACAAAAAATGGCAACAATTGCCTTATATGTGATTAATGGCAGCAGTGGCGCGAAAATAAAAAATGGCAACAATTGCCTTATATGTGATTAATGGCAGCAGTGGGGCGAAAACAAAACATGGCAACAATTGCCTTATATGTGAATAATGGCAGCAGTGGGGCGAAAACAAAAAATGGCAACAATTGCCTTATATGTGATTAGTGGCAGCAGTGGGACGAAAACAAAAAATGGCAACAATTGCCTTATATGTGATTAATGGCAGCAGGGACGAAAAACAAAAATGGCAACAATTGCCTTATAGTGATTAATGGCAGCAGGGACGAAAACAAAAATGGCAACAATTGCCTGAGTGTGATTAATGGCAGCAGTGGGACGAAAAACAAAAAATGGCAACAATTGCCTTATATGTGAATAATGGCAGCAGTGGGACGAAAACAAAAAATGCCAACAATTGCCTTATATGTGATTAATGGCAGCAGTGGGGCGAAAACAAAAAATGGCAACAATTGCCTTATATGTGATTAATGGCAGCAGTGGGGCGAAAACAAAAAATGGCAACAATTGCCTTATATGTGATTAATGACAGCAGTGGGGCGAAAACAAAAAATGGCAACAATTGCCTTATATATGAATAATGTCAGCAGTGGGGCGAAAACAAAAAATGGCAACAATTGCCTTATATGTGAATAATGGCAGCAGTGGGACGAAAACAAAAAATGGCAACAATTGCCTTATATGTGATTAATGGCAGCAGTGGGACGAAAACAAAAAATGGCAACAAATGCCTTGTATGTGATTAATGGCAGCAGTGGGACGAAAACAAAAAATGGCAACAATTGCCTTATATGTGATTAATGGCAGCAGGGGCGAAAACAAAAAATGGCAATAATTGCCTTATATGCGATTAATGGCAGCAGTGGGACGAAAACAAAAAATGGCAACAATTGCCTTATATGTGATTAATGGCAGCAATGAGGCGAAAACAAAAAATGGCAACAATTGCCTTATATGTGATTAATGGCAGCTGAGGGACGAAAACAAAAAATGGCAACAATTGCCATATATGTGATTAATGGCAGCAGTGGGGCGAAAACAAAAAATGGCAACAATTGCCTTATATGTGATTAAAAGCAGCAGCGGGGCGAAAATAAAAAATGGCAACAATTGCCTTATATGCTATTAATAGCAGCAGAGGGACGAAAACAAAAAATGGCAACAATTGCCTTATATGTGATTAATGGCAGCAGGGGTTGGGCGAAACAAAAATGGCAAATAATTGCCTTTATATGTGAATAACGGCAGCAGGGGCGTGAAAACAAAATGGCAAACAATTGCCTTATATGAATAATGGCAGCAGGGACGAAAAACAAAAATGGCAACACTTATATGTGAATAACGGCAGTGGGACGAAAACAAAAATAAAATACTGTTTTATATGTGATTAATGGCAGTGGACGAAAACAAATGGCAATGCCTTTATATGATAATGGCAGTGGGACGAAAACAAAAATGGCAACAATTGTTATATATATTAATGGCAGTAGTAGAAAAGAAAAAAATGGTAAACAATTGCTTATGTGATTAATGCAGCAGTGGACGAAAACAAAAAAATGGCAACAATTGCCTTAAATGTGAATAATGGCAAGTAGGGAAGAAATAAAAGCAAATACCGTTTTATGTGATTAATGGCAGCAGTGGGACGAAAAAATGGCAACAATAGCTTATAAGTGAATAATGGCAGGGCGAAAACAAAATGCAAAAAATTGTTTGAAAAAAAAAGCAACACTGTTTTATATGTGATTAATGGCAGCAGGACGAAACAAAATGGCAACACTGTTTATATGTGAATAATGCAGCAGTGGCAAACAAAAATGCAATACTAAGCAGATTAATGGCAGCAGGGCGAAACACAAAATGGGCAACAATTGCCTTATATGTGAACATGGCAGCAGTGGCACAAACTAAGCAACAATTGCCTTATATGTGAATAATGCAGCAGCAGGGCGAAACAAAAATGGCAACAATTGGCCTATATGAATAATGGCAGCAGTAAGAAAACAAAATGGCATAATGTTTTATGATTAATGGCAGCAGGGACGAAACAAAAAATGGCAACACCATTTGCAGGAAATGGCAGCAGGGAAAACAAAAAGCAACACCGTTTTATATGTGACACGGCAAAAACAAAACAACAAAAAGCAGGGGCAAAAAACAAAAAATGGCAACAATTGCCTTATATGTGATTAATGGCAGCAGTGGGCGAAAACAAAAAATGGCAACAATTGCCTTATATGTGAATAATGGCAGCAGTGGGACGAAAACAAAAATGGCAACAATTGCCTTATATGTGATTAATGGCAGCAGTGGGCGAAAAAAAAATGGCAACAATTGCCTTATATGTGATTAATGGCAGCAGTGGGGCGAAAAAAAAATGGCAACAATTGCCTTATGTGAATAATGGCAGCAGTGGGGCGAAAACAAAAATGGCAACAATTGCCTTATATGTGAATAATGGCAGCAGTGGGGCGAAAACAAAAAATGGGGGGAGGGGGGGAGGGGGGGTTAAAGTTCACCTGTTTCACATTTTTTTTGGCGCTTTTGTTTTACGTTGTGTACCGAGAGAGGGAAGAGAGACTTTCTTGTTGTTCTGTCACAAGTACAACCGTGAGAGAGTTTGGGTAATATTAGGGTTTTTGTGAAGACTTGGGTTACTTTTAACTAGGGGTCTGTTAGAACTAGGGTCCGTCTCTTAGAACTGGTACCTATTAAGAATGAGTATTATTAGAGTTGGGGGCCTATTAAAACGGGGTCTATTAAGAAATGGGGCTATTAAGACTGAAGACTATTAAGACAGGTACCTAATAGGACAGGTGTCAATTAGGAAAGGGGTCTAGTAAGACAGGGGTCTATTAAAGGGGATTATTAGATGAGGGTTCTATTAGGATTGGGGCCTATTTGGCGAGTATCCCAACAGCGTCATGGTACAACATCCACCTTTCTGCTTTAATCGAAGACTGACGATCGACCGAGCTTATCGAGCCGGGTTGACCAGAGGCCCCGGTGACCCTGGGTTATAAAGGGAACTGCTTCACTGGGGCTTCGAAACACATGAAGCGTCTGTATTATCTTCATGGGCGAGCTTCAGTTACGAATTTTTGTACCTTATTTACAAATAATTATAGAAGTGAGATCAAGGTGGTGTAGAGGTCACTCAGGGGTCAGGTAGGTGGTAGTTAGAGGTCAGTTAGGTGTTAGTTAGGGGTCAGGTAGGTGTTAGTTAAAGGTGTGACTGAGGTGAAGTTGAGTCAGTTAAAGATTACTAAGATGTCATGCAGAGTCAACATAGAGGTAACAGAGATCACAAATACAGCCAGATTCAGGTAGAGGTCAACAGAGGTCACTTGGGGTCAATACTAGTCTAAGCAAACCTGAAATAAAATTGGGTTTCACATCAATATCTATATTCTATTACAGCCAATAATAAAAAAAATGGAATTAGAGACACGGTGAAAACAATATTCCCCTCCAAAACACAATATGAAAATGTTATCATTGCAAACTGTAAATAAAGTAATAATTGTTGATGGTGGATTCCCGCCCCCACTCCCACACGGCTGAACAAAAATATACACAAACATGTAAACATTATTGATGGAGCTTTGAACATTATTACAAATGTCACAATTTATATTTTCTGTCCCCAAAACACTTTTGATTTTAGAGGAAATGAACCACAATGACAGTCTGACAGCCTTCATTTCTCTACTCTATGTGACGTAACAATGTTCTTTTGACATGTATAGTTGGACCAGCTGAACCGACACCCTTAAGCGTTCATATAATACAGCAGCGAATATTTGTTTACCTCACACCTATGCTGCACTGTGTTAAAGCGCTGTTTGTATTCCGCGTTCCTTATATCAATACACAAAGTGCCGCCACCTTCACCCTCACTCTCCTCCTCCCCCAGTGAACCAGCCAGCCGTGCGTCGTAATACTGTTAACTAACCTCATATTAGGCAGTAATTTGGCGTCCTTTAGGGCACAATTTTACTTCTCGTCTATTTTTTTCCTTTACAGATTCAATTGTTTCTGGCTAATACCTGATTTTTCTCTTTCCAGAATTTGGTATTATTCTTGGCGAGTCAAGTGTTACCAGGCAGAAACTGTAGATCAGGTGGGAGAAATATCGTTATGTTTTGGGCAAAATTGGGAAGATTGGCGAGGGAATTCGGCAGGGATAGGGTAAGATTGACTCGTGCACGGTCAATAGTTGATGTTTTCAGAAGGAAATTGGCAACCTTGTTGAGAGAGATAGTGAGAGATAGAGAATATGTTAACTATATATATATATATATATATATATATATATATATATATATATATATATATATATATATATATATATCAAACTCTCTCTCTCTCTCCTTTTCCCCTGAAGTGTTCATAAATCAGATGGTGTACGGTGGCCAGCTTCCCGCAGTCAGTCATAATCTTACAGTGGAGGCAGCAGTTTAGTGGCCAAACCTAACCTAATCACTACACCTGCCCTGCCCTCCAGGGAGGTACCAGGGAACAGGGGAGGAAATGTGGCTCCATAAAATACAATTAACAAATAAAGACCTTTCATGAGATCAACACCTCTTGCCTATAACAAGTGAAAATGAATGTAAGTCACCTAAGTCTGGCGGTCTATTAGGAACTGTACGGATGCAACACACTGACTGACTGACTGACTGACAAGGAGGGAATGGGACCGGCACTGCACTCGATCACCTTTATTCCCCAATCTGTATAGTTAGGTACCCTTTAATGTAATATAGGAGTATTTGATAATTTTCTAATTTAGTCGTCTGCTTTGATATGTTCTGCTTTGTCTGTTGTTATATAGTAATTAAAACGTTCTAAACATTCTTCCCACGTCTGTATTCTTCGTAACGAATTATAGGTTCTAGCTCAAAATTCGATAATGATCCCAGATATCTTCCCAAGAATGTACGTCATTAAAGATAAGAAATACAACTAATTATTTTCTCTCACAACACGCTGGATAATTTCTTCTAGGACGTCACGCTTAAATCAGTATATTACCCAGAAGGAAAAAAAAATTCAAGGGTATATTTTGTCAGTGTTCATTAAAGTGTGAGAGACGGGGAACCTCATCAGTATGCATGGTCAGGTTGAGGCGTAATGATAACCTGTAAACAATATGGAAAGATACACGGGTATTATGCCGGCCGCTGATGAAAGGCACTTGGCGGCTTCAATACCGTGTGTGTTAGGTTGGGTTAGGTTAGGTTTGGTTAGTGTTAGGTTAGGTTAGGTTAGGTTAGGTTAGGTTAGGTTAGGTTAGGTTTGGTTAGGTTAGGTTTGGTTAGCTAGGTTAGGTTAATGTTTGGGTGGTTAGGTTAGGTTAGGTTAGGTTAGGTTAAGTTAGGTTTGGTTAGGTTAGGTTAGGTTGGGTTAGGTTTGGTTAGTGTTAGGTTAGGTTTGGTTAGGTTAAGTTAGGTTTGGTTAGGTTAGGTTAGGTTAGGTTAGGTTAGGTTAGTGTTAGGTTAGGTTTGGTTAATGTTTGGGTGGTTAATCTTATGGTGATATAGGTGGGGCAGTATATCAAGAAGAATAAGGAAATATAGTATACTGTAATATAAATTAGTCTATATATCTTCTACCAAGTAACATTAAGATATATACGAGTCAATTTATCTAAGATTTATCATCATCACATCAGCAATTTTTTACGTCGAGTTGAGTAGCAATATGGGTCTCACAATTTGTCTCTATCTTGATAAACTGTGCCATTTGTTTCACACTGCCTGCTGGTGCTGGTTCTGCCGAGGCACCGAGATATAATTCATGACGCCCTTTTGAGTGACGAGTTAAGATGTTCTGGGTTGTTCTCCTGACATTTAGTTGTTAAAGAGCAGTCAATAACAGTGAATAACATTATTACAACCGCTACGTGGGATAGTGAGAGTCTTTGAGAGTGACTTTAAGGCACTTCAGGCGAGAGTAAGAGAAGATGACCGAGATGTTTCAGGCGAGAGTAAGAGAAGGTGACCGAGATGTTTCAGGCGAGAGTAAGAGAAGATGACCGAGATGTTTCAGGCGAGAGTAAGAGAAGATGACCGAGATGTTTCAGGCGAGAGTAAGAGAAGATGACCGAGATGTTTCAGGCGAGAGTAAGAAAAGATGACCGAGATGTTTCAGGGTAGAGTAAGAGAAGATGACCGAGATGTTTCAGGGTAGAGTAAGAGAAGATGACCGAGATGTTTCAGGCGAGAGTAAGAGAAGATGACCGAGGATGTTTCAGGCAAAGATGCGAAGACTGAGCCGAATGTTTCCGGGCGAGAGTAAGAAGGTGGGCGGATGTTTCAGCGGAAGTAAGGAAGGTAGCCGAGATGTTTCAGGCGGAATGAAAGATAATGAGATGTTTCAGGCGAAAGGTAAGAAGATAATCCAGAGATAAACAAATGAGTAAGATGACCGAGATGTTTCAGGCGAGAGTAAGAGAAGATGACCGAGATGTTTTTATTTTACCTTTACATTTATATTAAAAAATGATTAACTTTACTGTGTTTTCTGGCGGGTTGTTGTTGTTGTTGTTGTTTGTCTACTTCCGTCTCAAATATTACAGAGATGTTGCCTTGTGGCTTCATCTTTTAGTCTTTTACACTTACGGAGAAGAAACAGTTGAAATATCATTCTGAGAACTTAACACCTTAATGTAACGTACCGTAACGTAAACTCCTTCCCACAGGTAGCGTTAACGTGTTTAATCAACTGATGAAATAAGCTTGGAGTACCTAATTCTCAGCTGTTCCTAAAAAACTAAAGATTAATATTAACACCAGCACACAGTCACACTTGGAATGAAATGAATAAGTTGCAATATAATCTCATGAAACCCAGACGCCTCAACCTCGTACCAGCAGGGAGGTGGTGAGGTAAGGGCCATCCAGTACTCTGCAGCAAGTGTTGAATTAATAAAGAACTGCACCAAGACCAAGGCGCTGACGACACTGTATATTTTCTTCTCTTTCTCCTCTCCCTGCATCTCCTTCTCCTCCTTTAGCAGAGGAGCAACACTTGTAGGCGGCCACCTGGCCCACTTTCTTCCCTGTCTTCATATTGACAAAGTCATATCCGAAAGGAAATTGCAGAAGCGATTTATTGCATAGACAGCGTCAATGTTGTGTTGATATATATATATATATATATATATATATATATATATATATATATATATATATATATATATATATATATATATATATTCTAACCTGTCCTAACCTATGAGTAGGGTCTACCAGAACTGGGGTCTACTAGAATACTAGAACTGGGGTCTATCAGACCTGGGGTCTACTCCCAGAAAAGGGGTCTACCAAAACTAGGTACACACACACACACACACACACACACACACACATTCATTATTGGCTTGAATAAAAATTAATAAAACATAAATTAAGATACATTAGTTCGTATTGGTGGGTACTTGTAGGTGGTAATGGTAAGGTAATGGGAGGTAATGTGAGGTGAGGTGAGGTCTCCGTGCTCCGGGAAGGCCACTCAATTTCAACAAAACTCTCGCCCGAGCCACCGAGTTGAGCTGCCTGTCAACAGAATGGGTCTGCATTTGGCAACATACACACAAAGTTAGGGAACAACCTGGCTAATGAAAGGCTGGCAAAACTCAACTGCGAAATTCTACCCTCTCACCAGTAAGCAATTCCCTTTAAAAAAAATGACCCGGAGATGGAAATCGCACGTGTGGGTGAATTGAAATTAGGTCAGGGACGGTAAAGGGACTCTAATGAACGCCACACGAAAGTTGAAGGTTGAGAATGAACGCACTTCTAGTCCACACAATTTTTCTATTATACGCTCGAACGTGAATGCCGACTATCACGTCTTTTCTGAGAGAGGGAGAATTAACCAAACTGTGGGTGGAGAATCTGGCTTAAAAACATACATGCCAAGCCAGAACATTTCTCACTGGGTATAACCACGACGGCTTCTCTCTTGTTTGATTTGGTGTAAAGGAGAACTGTATGTATGTATGTATGTATGTATGTATGTATGTATGTATGTATGTATGTATGTATGTATGTATGTATGTATGTATGTATGTATGTATCCAACAAATCAGTAATATATTAATTAACAATATCACTTTGACATAATAAGCCTTTAAACGCATGGCATAATCTACCCAAATTATCTGTATAATTATTTGCAAATTATTCACGATTGTATTTATGGATATCAATCTTAATAATAATTCAATAAGATGAAGAAAGTAAGAAAGAAACGCCATTGGTCAAACAGGAACTTATATGCCTAGTTGTCGTGTCAGTAAATAGTTAAGTATGGTCAAGTCACTATCCCAGTATCCTACCCCAAACATTATTTCTGAAAGTCACCCTTGATGAATTTGCCATTAGAGACGAAATTACTTTGTGTTATGTTTCGGACGCGTTAAAAACAGGTCTTTTTAATCACCCTTCCTTTCCAGATAATATTTATCTTCATTAAAATATATATTGATCTTTGTTATTGTTAGTCCTTGTATTTTAGTTTTTATCAATGATTCATTTTTTTTCTATTCATCTGCTTCGTTAACTTCCTATTTTCAATCTATCTGCTTATTATCGCCATGTCTTTTTCTATATCCCCTATTTTTATTGTATATGCTAATTCAACTCTGATTTTAAATCGATATATCTTTGCCTCCCTATTTTCAACTACCTGCTTCCATATCCCCCTATTTTCAATTCATCTTCCAATTTTCAATCTACTTATACTTCCCTCTAAGTAGTTTCTGTCCTAGAGTTTCTCTAACCCCTATTTCAGTCTACCCATTCCCTATTAATATTTTCAGTCTTCCTGTTTCTTTAGCATAATTTCTCTAACCCACCTATTTTTAATCCACATACTTCCCTAACCCACCTATATTTAATCCACATACTTCCCTAACCCACCTATATTTAATCCACATACTTCCCTAACCCACCTATTTTTAATCCACATACTTCCCTAACCCACCTATATTTAATCCACATACTTCCCTAACCCACCTATTTTTAATCCACATACTTCCCTAACCCACCTATATTTAATCCACATACTTCCCTAACCCACCTATATTTAATCCACATACTTCCCTAACCCACCTATTTTGAATCCACATACTTCCCTAACCCACCTATATTTAATCCACATACTTCCCTAACCCACCTATATTTAATCCACATACTTCCCTAACCCACCTATTTTTAATCCACATACTTCCCTAACCCACCTATATTTAATCCACATACTTCCCTAACCCACCTATTTTTAATCCACATACTTCCCTAACCCACCTATTTTTAATCCACATACTTCCCTAACCCACCTATATTTAATCCACATACTTCCCTAACCCACCTATATTTAATCCACATACTTCCCAACCTAACGAGTAATTAATCCACATACTCCCTAACCCACCTAAGTATTTAATCCAATATACTCTTAACCCACCTATATTTAATCCAATATCTCCCTGACCCCACCCATATTTAATCCACATTAATACTTCCCCTTAACCCACCTATATTTAATCCACATACTCCTAACCCACCTATTTTAATCCATACCTAACCCACCTATATTTAATCCACATACTCCCTAACCCAATCTTATTTTTAACTCACACATTACTCCCTAACCCACCCAGCATAATCCACATACTTCCCAACCCACCTTATTTTGAAACCCACATACTTCCCTAACCCACCTATATTTAATCCACATACTTCCCTAACCCACCTATATTTAATCCACATACTTCCCTAACCCACCTATTTTTAATCCACATACTTCCCTAACCCACCTATATTTAATCCACATACTTCCCTAACCCACCTATTTTTAATCCACATACTTCCCTAACCCACCTATATTTAATCCACATACTTCCCTAACCCACCTATATTTAATCCACATACTTCCCTAACCCACCTATTTTTAATCCACATACTTCCCTAACCCACCTATTTTTAATCCACATAATTCCCTGACCGTATGGTATGGGGTACCTTCTAGCCACACACAAGAAAAACATAGAAAGTATTGTTATGTATTACCAGTTACGAAGTAGAATATATAACGTGAATTTTTATGAATTCGGCCTTGAGATATCTCTCTCTCTCTCTCTCTCTTTTTCTCTCTCCCCCATCTCTCTTCCTCTCTCTCCCTCATCCTGGTGGAAATCTATTCAGCCGACACGTAGCTCATCCGCCACCCGGAGTACCCTGCTCGACGGCCAATTTATTCGACAGTGTTCGCCGCGGTACAGGATCCGTCAACTACGAAATTCGGTGTAGTAGGCGTGAAGACCAATTCTTTGCCGAAGGGGAGGAGTAACAGAAAGCGTATTGTTTGAGCTCTAGCGTGAATATATGCCGGGAGGCCACAAAGCCAGGGGTCCCTCTTTTGTCCCATCTCATGTTGACTTTCCACTGTAAAACGCACGATTGCGTAGACACAAAAGAATACAAAAAAAGAAAAAAAAAGAAGGGAGGTATCCAGACACAATCCACAGTGTCGGTGGGACTCAGTGGCCGGCAGGGGGACAGGTTTACGTTTATTTTTACCATACGAGGGATGGAAGGCCGATATATTTCACTTTTTTCTTATTGTGACTCTCGCTGTACCCAAACCACACACTCCCTCCAGCACAGGAAAACTTTTATCTATGTGTACCTCAACTGGTGGACACACAGTTATACCCGCACGAGGGTCAGCGAGTAGAGCGGGAGGGAACTTTACCAGACTGGAGTTTTCATATTTTTTCTCCTAATCACTCTGGGGACCTGACCACTGGCAGTCGTTTTAGAAAGGTTCTGTATCAATTTACTTCTCCGTCTCAGTCTAGTCTCTGTTGTGAAGGAATCCACCCCTTCTACTGCTGCTGCTTTTTGTATGTGAGTATATATATATATATATATATATATATATATATATATATATATATATATATATATATATATATATATATATATATATATATATATATATATATATATATATCTGGCTCATTACCCACCGTAGTGATGAAGTAGTTTCAAACAATCGGGACTTTGTACTTACCAGAGACGCTTCTGAAGTTCTCACCTGTAAAACCATAAACCAGTTTTAGAAAAAAAATTTTACTACAATAAGTTCGGTTAAAAAAATCATGTAAAACATTAAACCCCGTCACAATGCAGTAGGTATATTTCTTTGACACTATTGCCATGATAAAAAAACTAATCACTCACAAAGAATCTTTAAGTAATGCTACACTTCAGGTACTGCACCAACGACCATGATCCTTGATAATTAAAAACAAAAATAATTGATCAGTTACTAATTTATGATTAATCTCCTTTACTACTAATATTATTGTCTATAAATATAAGGATGGCATTTTCAATACATATTAGAACTTACTAAGAATTATGTGTTGTTCCAATTGAACAGTAACAATGAGTTACATCCTTTGGTAACAGTGAGTTGTTACTTTGTTTATATTCAGTGGAACCTTCAACGACTCCAATGACTGTAACAAACCCTCAATGTTCTTTCCCTTTCCTCCTATACCACTGGCGACGTGCTGGTGACATTCTACCAAATTATGAAACATGACTATGATTCTAGTTGGAACGGACCATTGGTGGCATTACGACTCCCCTCCCCAGCATCACAGAGAGAAAGAACCGTCTCCCCCATGGCACTCGGAGAGGTTCCTATGCAGCAAATCTCCCAGACTGGAACACTCACCCAGCAAGTGACGTACAGTCAAGAGGACCAGGCAGTGAGTCACGCCACCATCCATAAGGTAACAGTGTAACAACCGGGCATGGTCGATACGGAGACGAGTCTAAGAGGTCTTTAACCAGCGAGGCATCATCGGGTACCGCCACTGATAAACCACATCAGTTATCATACGCATTTTGTTGACACCCACTCCAATCCACTGGACAGTTCCCTGGAATACAGGGTGAATGTCGGAGTGGGGGAGAGGCCTCCTTTGGGACTGGCCAGCAGCCACCTCCACACCGGCCACCTCATTGCCATCAACCCCGACATGAGCAGGTACCCAGCAGGTCTGGATTACCCTCCCACGCCGCTTGATTAGAAAGAACCATTCTAAAATTTTGACGACCAGGAGGTGAGATTAGTTGAAAACTCAAGTGTCTGAAGGCCATTATGTTAGTCACTAAAAATAGCAAAATGCTTAAAACGATCATTATACCTAAAAATGCACTGCAGTACAGCTAAAATCCCACATAGCTCAGCTGTAATAATTGAGGCGGTGTTGGGTAATGCACTGGATAAAATAAAATACCCCGGCATCTGTCTTCGACCCATCCATGAAAGAAAGAGTTACTGTGATCAACAACATGCTCCAAGAGGAGTGATCGAAAGTGGCCACGGAGATAAGCACCCTTGACACTTGAAAAATAATGGCAAAATTCCATCCCTTGTAGTTGTCAACGAGAACAGCCGAGTAGACAACTGGCAGTCAAAAAACCCAGATCCTAACATAACCCGATGGAAACATTCATTTTGACAGCTAACTAAAAAAAATAAGTTATTTTGTGAAATGCCTGATTGCACAGTTAGACGTTCAGCTAATTAATCACAACACTGGGTCGAGCCCGGATCACATTATTAAGCATAGCAACTTTCTCAATGGGTCAAGCCATAATGAGGTCAATGTATACAAAATGGGCTGCTACCATCTGCCTCTCAGCTAGCA
This sequence comes from Homarus americanus, assembly GCF_018991925.1. Taxonomy (NCBI): domain Eukaryota; kingdom Metazoa; phylum Arthropoda; class Malacostraca; order Decapoda; family Nephropidae; genus Homarus; species Homarus americanus. The sequence continues at coordinate 6,418,916 of NW_024733734.1, forward strand.
ACCTTGTGGTGAGACAATTAGTTCACAACCACTGAACAGGAAAGTGCACCACTTAACTAAGGGTACCCACCAAGTATTAATCACAGTTCTTCCCTGGAGAGGATTCCCATCATAGCCTCTCGGATCTTGTCAGTGTACATAGTTTGTATAAACTATAAATACAGAAAAGGCCAGTTTGGAGCTATGGCTGAACACACAGACGGACAGACATGTCATTGTATTATTATAACCTTTAAATATAAGTAGCCAGACAGGTAGTTGTACAACACTGCCTGATGTGCAGCACCAAGTTGTATTCTTACACAAAGTTTTGTGTGATATATATTAAAATAGCAGAGGTACTGTATACAGTAACATCCAAAATATTATATGAGAAGAAACATTCTTCAAAATTCCTTAATTTTTCAAACTATCACAAAATCTTATTTAATACACCATCTTGAGTATCATTTGATGCTACCAACACAGAGTTACCTCTCATAATTTTTAATTGTTGATAGAGTAGAGTGATTATAAACCTTGTTATGCACTTGCAGACCTTAATTGTTGAAGTGCAGTCAGAATATTATAACACCAAAAGGACTTGCTCTTGTCTCCGTACAGAGAAACATATTAACCGCATAAGTCGCATCCACAGTACATATAAAGATTTACATATAAGTACACCTCTGTATCACTATTCTTGTGGCTAGCTTTCTGGAAGACAATTCTCATTAAAAGTCGAAGAATATGATAATAAATAGTCCTAGTATGTTTGCTGAGTAATTCTTGATATGAGTAATCTTGCCTAAGGACCTACCTTGCAAAAAAATCATTGAAGATAAAAAAAAATCTTACCTCGAGAAACATACAAAGAAATGGAGAAAGATTCCATTTTGTGTCACTTCACTTTTATGATTTGTTATGTTTGTTTTTTTGTCCATTCATAGAGCAACTCTTGACCTGCCATCCAGTTGATGGTTCTTTGTTGTCAGAGATTGTTGTTGATCTTCCTGGAGATTTTTTTTATTAACACAATATGGTGACCAAGTATCAACTCATCCAGCTCTTTTATTTCTGACAAACTCCCAGAGTGACCAGATTAAACAAACAACCAGAACACATGACTCATGAAATTACTGTTAAAAAAATTTCACGTATTTTCAAATATGACATCATCAGCACGTAAAACTTCAGTCGCTAGCAATTAATTATAACTGCCAAAATATTCTAATAGACTATAATCAATCATAACTTACTAGACCTTACTAAAAATACTATAATTAGTCCTTATTACATTCTCCTAAAATAAAAATAAATCCCTTTGAGAAAAACTGTTCCTAAGATGTAAACCTGACACTAGTGGTGGCCGTCTTCCTCCGCCCATTTCATAAGTCAAAACTGATATCTCACAAAAAAGTAATCCTCCTACATTTAATGTATGTTACTCGAGGTAAATTAACATTTATCTTCTATGGAGAAATTTCGTCAGATAGCTGCTAAGGCTGGAACAACATCTTGAATATTACTGAAAAAATTAAAATACTCACCGCTGGTCTTGCTGGTGGGATCATCCTGAGGTCACTATCACTTAACCAAGACCACTTAATTTCACTTCGCCGAGATCACTTAATTTCACTTAACGAAGATCACTAATTTTCATTTAACCTGGATCACAAATTATTACTTAAGCGAGATCACAATAATGGTGAAGGAGACGATTAGCACCAGAAGGTCTTTATAGAATTGTACCAAATTTTCAGATGTTATTTGGATGATACTGAGTAATAAAACAACAACATTGTAGTATTGTTTTTCGATTTACTCTGCTTAATAGAAGTGTTTGCAGTCTTTGTTTGCATGTCAAGAAGTGAACTATGATCACATCGGGGTGTTTAGTACGATTTGTAATGGATTGAATTTGTTGTTTATATAATTGTAAGTAAAAAATCGAAATGGCAATGCACAGGTTAGGTGAGGTTAGGTAGGTTAAGTCAGGTTAGGTGGGTTAGGTAAGGTTAGGTAGGTTAGGTAGGTTAGGTTAGGTTAGGTTAGGTAGGTTAGATAAGGTTAGGTTAGGTAGGTTAGATAAGGTAAGGTTAGATAGATTAGGTTAGGTCTGGTAGCTTAGGTAAGGTTAGGTAGGGTATTAAGGTGTAGTATGGTTTAGGTTAGTTAGTTTAGGTCGTGTAGGTTAGGTTAGGTTAGGTTAGGTTAGGTAGGTCAGGTAATGTAATGTTAGGTAGGTCAGGTAATGTTAGGTAGGTCAGGTAATGTAATGTTAGGTAGGTCAGGTAATGTTAGGTAGGTCAGGTAATGTTAGGTAGGTCAGGTAATGTTAGGTAGGTCAGGTAATGTAATGTTAGGTAGGTCAGGTAATGTTAGGTAGGTCAGGTCATGTAATGTTAGGTAGGTCAGGTAATGTTAGGTGGGTCAGGTAATGTTAGGTAGGTCAGGTAATGTAATGTTAGGTAGGTCAGGTAATGTTAGGTAGGTAATGTTAGGTAGGTCAGGTAATGTTAGGTAGGTCAGGTAATGTAATGTTAGGTAGGTCAGGTAATGTTAGGTAGGTCAGGTAATGTTAGGTAGGTCAGGTAATGTAATGTTAGGTAGGTCAGGTAATGTAATGTTAGGTAGGTCAGGTAATGTAATGTTAGGTAGGTCAGGTAATATAATGTTAGGTAGGTCAGGTAATGTAATGTTAGGTAGGTCAGGTAATATAATGTTAGGTAGGTCAGGTAATGTTAGGTAGGTCAGGTAATGTTAGGTGGGTCAGGTAATGTTAGGTGGGTCAGGTAATGTTAGGTAGGTCAGGTAATGTTAGGTAGGTTTAGGTTAGGTCAGGTTCTAATAATTGGTGCAATTCCTTAAGGTCCTTCTGGTGCTCACCGTCTCCGTCACCATTACTGAGATCACTCATTTTCACTCAACCAGGATCACTAATTATCATTTAAGTCAACCAAACCTACATTAAGTATCTCACTACAATATCACTCGCTATATTATCACTTGACACCCTGAAGTAGTGATCAGTATTATCGATAGTTTTACCAATAATTCTTAAATACGTTCGAATGAAGTTTGTTTACATCACAGCTGTTGATCTTGGCATAACACTTTACACTTTCTCACCTTTCCACACCACAGGTTTTATCTTAGATGTTTGTAGCGCCATTATTCACAGGTTTCATCTTATTGTTTGTAGCGCCATTATTCTAGCAATATTTTATAAAGTTGTCGTGGGAATCAGTTCATGGTGGGAGGCAGTAAATGGTGTCGTCTGCCCGGCACTGGCTGGTGACTGGTCAACACTCAGGGAACTCTCGTTGTCTTGCTAAATTCTTCAACCTTTTACTTATTTTATCATCACAAGTTAGTGTTCCGCTGTAGTATATAAACACTGTATTTCCCTCCACCAGTTGATGTTTCTTTGACGTTTGGGAGTCGTGTTCCCGTTCACTGAGAGTTGAATAAAACACTGAACTACGAATTCAAACAAACGAACTGAATGACAGGAGCGATTGGAGCGCCACCAAAACACAAAGCGGACAACCGACGAAACTACGATACATTACCATCCGACCGTACAGTTCTTTAGGAGGTTTGCCGGGTAAAGGAATCTCTAAATATAGCGCTGCTTTTTGGGAGTAGCTGTTTGTTAAAATGGTGGATATGGGAACTTCAAATAATTGTATACAAATCTACGGTTATGGTCAAAACTCTCTGAACACTTGATAGTATCTTGCTTCTACTTGTGAGTCATATGTTACCAGCTTATTAGGGAAAAAAAATTACATGAAAAAGCACTGTGTGATCTGAAGAAATATATATAAAATTCAACATCACCCTCGGGAAGATGAAGCCAAATATTGTCAAGTATTCAGGAAGTTTTGACCGTAAATATTCACATACAGGCATATATAGGTGTGTGTATGTGTGTGATGCATTTTAGATGCGCATAAATAAGAAATTTCCTCAAGACTTGGCTATAAATAACACGTCCATTACTAAACAATATTCCCAACGTCAAGAAAAGCAATCCAGGTGTCCCATTACCTGTTGGGGTTGAGGAAGACCCTAATATTTCACAGCGGTGGTGATAAATCAACACGACCCTCCCTCCCTTTCGTCAATTGAGAACCTTTCCTCCTCCCTCCTGTCGTATCCCCGTGAGGACGATAGAGATACCCACCCTGAATGATACTGGCTGGCCACCACAGGGATTCACCAGCTGACCGATGGAGGAGCGAGGAAATTAAATAGGAGTGAGCGACACATCCTAGTTCAATAACTCTGCGTCCCAGTCCTCCCATCCTGTAAGACTATCTCCATCCTGTAGGACTATCTCCATCCTGTAGGACTATAGAAGCGACACGAAAATATAAAGCTTGCAGGGAAGAAGTGGTTTTTAGGGATACATTTGTCGTGTGTCCTCTGTACATCCCAATCAAATAAATTTCATGAGATTTTTTTTTTTTTAAGATTCTAACTTTACATAATCCGTTAGTATGAATGATCTGCATGATTCTTACACTACGAAATAATCACTTAGAGAGTAGATGCAGAATGAGAGGTACAGTAGGGCTCAAAGGTTCACTCCGTCCCAAAATGAAGCAGCATCGACCCCAAATGAGATGAAGCAGTCAGGGTAAGTCAGTTCGGAGACTCATTTCCGTGACTCAGTTTCATCACAAGGAGTAAAACTTTTGTCCCCGAATATACAGTCATTTTCATTCACTTAAAATACCTCATCTGTGTTAAGTTAATACACACAGTTGTAATACCTATCTTATCTCTACACTCTTAATGGAATACGTCTCAGTTTGTAACCATTACGTCGTGTTTCGCCATTAGTTTGTGTCTGAGAGAATGACCATTAAGGCTGTGTATCCTTCACTGTGTAGGAAATATATTAATCTCTGTGAAAGTAATTTGGATTTTGTCTATTTATCCATCTATATATGCAGTAAATATAATATAGCCATGATATATTGTTATCATAATCTACAGTAGTTCAATTATAAGATGTACGTTAAGGATATATTTCGCTATATTGTCCCTAACTAACATAGCTATAAATGACATCACAACTAACTGTTTAATCCTTACGACGGTGACCAGAGATATATGGAACAAGTCAGATGGGCCCAGCCACGTCCTGATTGGCCTCAACCTAAACTGTAGAACCAGATGGGCCCAGCCACGGTCGTCCCATTGGCCTCAACCTAAACTGTAGAACCACTGAGATTACGGTCAGACCAGGCCTGGGACACACTCTGACTGGGGTCTGATTAGGAGTGAAGGCTCATGTGGGCAAGTTATCTACGTTGACGTTGTGTAATTAGAATTCCCTTAAAACTAAAATATTATCTCGCATAAAGTTTTTTTTTTTTTTACCCAAACTTTGTCGGGAAAGAAATAGTTTCGTCAGAATTTAAGTTTATCCATCAGACGAAAAGAGAAGTGTTGTATTACTACCACTATCATTACCACCACGATCACCACCCGTCACTATCACCTATCATCATCCATCACCACCACCACCACTACCACTATCACCCCACCATCACATCACTACCATCATCAACACCATACCCACTACCACCACCACCATCATAACCAACCACTGTATCAGTCTGTAAATATTAAAATTTTATGATATATTGTAAATGCCTCACAAGTATTTCAAAGTGGCAGAGAATTAATTCAAGCATTTTTTGGAGTTTGTAATTTAATTTGTGGTAAAACTTCACCACATATACAGGTGTACAATATATAAATAGTTAGTAACAGGAAGCAATAATTATGATCTGTGATGAAAAACACTGCGCCTTCACTAGACCTGTGTCAGAACCCCCGTCCAGAGGGTGGGCGCAGGAGATGGTATATTGTTATAACCTTACGTCTGCATATTAAGAAGTCAGACACAATAACCTCTGGCCCTGTGGTAAGCCAGGGTTATTGAGTGTGTTTGTGTTACGTACCACCACACTATCGCTTCCACCACCACCACTACCACCAGCACCACCACTACCACCACTACCACCATCGTCTGCAATGACTCGTAAACTTATATCGCGGCTCGATCCAGTATCATCGATCCAATGAATTTCATTTCAGGCCTTCCCTTGCTCCCAGCCTCACCCGCTCTTGAAGCCAAAGTAGCCCATCTCTCCTTGTCACTCACCACATTAACCCCGTTTCTCCCCCACTCTCTACCTTTCCCTTTCATCACTTTAATTTCACTACCCTCCTTTCCTACTCCCTCCCTCCCTCCCTCCCTCACTTTCTCCGTTACTCACCACGTTAACCCCATTTCCTCCTCTCTCTCTCTCTCTCTCTCTCTCTCTCTCTCTCTCTCTCTCTCTCTCTCTCTCTCTCTCTCATTGTTCTATTCTCCCTAGATATTCTAACCTCTCTCTATCATCCTCTTCTTCCCCTTTACTCCTAAGTTATTGCCTATACAAACCTTTCCCTCTCCTTCTCTCCCCCCTTCCCTTCCTTCCTCCCTCTCATAACCATACCTCACTTCTCTACCCCCAATATTGCACCTTCCTCCCACTTTTCATTCCATCCTTTCTCCTCCTGCTCCTCCTCCTCCTCTCCTACTGATTCTATTCCCCTTCTCCTGCTCTTCCTCCTTCTTTTCCTCCTCCACCCTTACTCCATTCCCTCCATCAGCTTCAATTCCGAACCAGATTGAGAGTAAGGAAAGTTTATTCAACTTCCCTCCTTCCATCTAACCTAACCTATAATGTGTATTTTTTTTTTATATTTACGAACACATTTATTTATCCTTATTCAAAGACCCCCTCGAGCTCTTCAGGTGAGGGATGAGGTCTTAGTAGGAAGCAGTACAGTACGTCTTTGATCCCATTGAGACACAGTATAATATTACGACTCACTGTCCTTGTATTTCTCCTATAGCTTGTCGTCCTCCCCGCTCTCGCTGTACTGAGGTGAAGGTCAGTGTAGGAGTGTTTCTTGGACGTTTGCTTGTTATCTGACTTTTATAACTGCGTTTCCCTGTGCTCGGCAGCCTGCAGTTATCAGACTCTTCTTGATATCGTCATTTACTTCGTTATGACTCGTGAGCCAACGCCCGGATTATCCACACATGAGGGAGTGGCCGTCGTGTTGGTTTGTCCATTCGTTGCCGCAGATACAATGTGGACTGGGGCCGGGAGACGAAGGAAGGCCTATTTTAACACAGAGGGCCTAGGGATCGAGGCAGGTGTCTAAGGAGGAGTTTGAGATGGCCAGGAGAAAGCCCCCCCCTCCCCCCAGCATGAGGAGCGCTCACTGTCTGCAGAGGTGTTCCCTATAGGTCATTTGATGCTGTCTCGATCATGTTCAGGGAATTCTTCGCAACTATGAGTTTATCCCAATGGTGTTATTTTCTGTGTGCCTGTTTAGGTAATACTTGAGCTCTACTAAAGGACATGACCGTATCATTTAGGAGTCAATTGAGAAGTTGTAGTACATCGTGGTCGGCCATACGTCACTCTAGGGTTCGAGAAAGTTAAATGTTTTGATGCGACCAAACGAACCCCCCGGACGAGGACCCTAACCTTTATACTAACACTACGGGCTTAGATCTGATTATAGATAAGGGTAAGTTTGGGTTAGGTTAGGTAAAGTTAGGTTAGATTGGGATAGGTTAGGTTAAATTAGGCTAGGTTAGGTTAATAGTTTGTTTGGTTTGGTTAAGTTAGGATATGTTAGTAGTCTGTTAGGTTAGGTTAGGTTAGGTTAGGTTAGGTTAGGTAAAGTTAGGTTAGATTAGGATAGGTTAGGTTAGGTTAAATTAGGCTAGGTTAGGTTAATAGTTTATTTGGTTTGGTTAAGTTAGGATATGTTAGTAGTCTGTTAGCTCAAGTCAATAGTTAATTATGTTAGGTTAAGTTTCGTTAGACTCTACTTCCTTGTTTAGAGATTAGCGACACATAGTAAGACTGAAAGTGTATATTAAATTAGTCTTTGTTTACGTACAGAGAGGAAAGTCACGTCGAAATATATACCAATGTGTTTTTTTTTTGTTGATCCATTAACAAAACTATAATTTCCATGTGATCAAATGAACGGCAATTTTACCCCTCCACATCAGTTTTGTTCAGAATAATAAAAAACAAACACTTGACATAATTGACTGTGATATATATTGAATGATAAATGACATAGGTTTGAGGACATTGACCTCTTGTTACTGGACACACACACACACACACACACACACACACACACACACACACACACACACACACACACCCTCCCTCCCACACATACACAAACTTTAAAAAACAAAAACAAGAACCAACATACCAGTAGTAATTAGGTCTCTCCCTCACACTCAGGCGAGAGGAAGAGAGGAAAGAAAATGAGGATGAGAATGAGGTTAGCTGAGAGAGAGAGAGAGAGAGAGAGAGAGCAGGGTAGAGGACCCACCCCTATTAATTAAGACCCCTCCCGATTTTGTATCCCATTACAAGCGAGGGATTTGTCTCGCTTGGTTCAGATTAGATCGTGGATTGGTGGGGGCTTGAGCTTGTAGTTCCCTCTATTAATTACGCTTCCTCCCCAATTTGGTATCACCATTAACCTTCATAAATTCGCTCCGCCTGGTTGAGTTTCCCTAGTCAGTAAAGTATGGGACCTATTTCGTATCCTATTACAAGTAAGGGGGATTTGTCTTGGGTAGTGGAAATTATATTTTAGATTAGAAAGAATTTGGGTGGTGTAGTTTACCCAATTAATTAACGTTCCATCCAATTTGGTATACCATTAAGGTTAGTAAATTTGATTCGTTCACTGGAGTTCTGGTTATTAAAATTGGAAAGAGATCGTCGCCTTTACAACTCTTATTATTTGTTATTTTACTGATGAAATGGGTTCCTATTTCAACAGGGATGCATATCGTACATAAAATCTTAATTGTTATGGTAGAATAATTGGAACCGATTTGGTGTTACCTATTTCTCTACGTGTTAAAGCTGGATATAGATATTTAAATGTGGTGTCAGGATTATCAGGTATACTGTACACACTTTCCTCAGTATCATTGTGGACTGTGCGTCTTCATAACAGTATGACAACAGGCAGTATTTAATGGGCAGAATAAACAGTGAAATATCTTGAAGAAAATCCTGTTGTCAAGGGTAAAGGAAGTCCAGTCTCTTGTTCCTGTGTGTGTGTGTGTGTGTGTGTGTGTGTGTGTGTCTGTGTGTGTGTGTGTGTGTGTGTGTGTGTGTGTGTGTGTGTGTCTGTGTGTGTCTGTGTGTGTGTGTCTGTGTGTGTGTGTGTGTGTGTCGAGGATACTGCTTTCATCACCACCAACTAGACTTGACATTATCCAACATTTTTGTCTGAGTTTAGTGAGCAACATTAGAGAGTATATAATGGACACTATGTACCAGTTAGTACCCATATTTAAAAGAAAAAAGAAAAAATCCTGAACCAAGTTGCATTGATGAATTCGATAATGTAAAAAAACAAACAAATCTGAAATGAAAGTGTACCAGTGTTTTTAATGGTAATAACAGAGAGTTCTTAAATGACCGTGTGTTCGTTAGTAACTGTAATTAAAAGAACTACCATGAAGTGTCCTCAAATGAACGTAGACTGCAGTATTCATATCTAATTACAGCGTTGTGTAGTGGAAATGTGACAATGCTTAAAATGGGTAATACTCAGCGTTCAGAAATGAGGGAACGTCCTTGCTTCCTTTACACCATTGGATTAATCTCTCTCGTTGTAAACAAACCAACTACTATACTGACTTAACTGTTGTGTGGAAATGACTAAATACTCTTAAGCATTTCTTTCTTATTTTTTTTTTATAGTTGATGGATTATAGTGTCGTTACTACTAGTCTTGTTACGTGATTAAGGACATTAGTTGTTGAAGTGTAGTAATGACGTAATACCAACAGCAATTAAATTAAGTAGTTTTTAAGACAATTTATTTAATTATCTAGGTGAAGAAATTAACTGTAATATAGACGTCATTCTATAAGTAACCTAACCTATTTACCTTCACTAACCTAACTTAAGCTAACCTAATTTAACCTAACCTAAACTAACTAAACCCCATTTAACCTAACCCAATCTGTTATTTGTCCTGATATCCTAGACGATAAAGGTTTTAATGTGGTTTAATTCATGAAGTACATGAAGGCATTTTTGTCTACATCTTTTACATAAGGAAGACAAGTTTGTCATCCTCAAGAATGTTCTGAAACATCAATATCTTCTGATTTAACTTCTGGTGCTGATGTTGTTGACGTTATAATGTATTAGGTTAGGTTAGTTTAGGGGCCTGAGATAAGGTACAGTACAGAAGAGTTACCTACTACTACTTTGCTGTCACTTGGAACCAAGTATGACGATCATCCAGCTATGATACAATGATATGAGTTATTATGGATGTCATCTTCGTTGGTGAGTTTTAAGGTGACTAAAGAGACCGATACGGGACCGGCAGGGTCGTTCACAGACGTTGCACATGTGGAGGGCTCCATTTAGTGCGGGAGGGGCGGCGGCAACGTCTTTCCTGCGTTGGCGCTTGTCTGCCTCAGTTTGCAGTCGGGCTAATTCGAAATATTGACACCTTCTCTTGTGGTGCTCCTCCAAGCATTACGGTGTGGATTATCATCTCCCAGGTGAGGGGGTCGATTTGGCACCTTTTCAGGTTTGTCTTAAGACTATCCTTATGCCTTTTCAGTTGCCCGCCAGCGTTACGTTTACTATTCGCTAGATGACTGTAAAGTAGCCGCTTTGGCAGTCTACTGTCGTCCATGCGGGTAACATGGCCAGGGCCTTGAGGTGCCTCCTGTTTGTGACCCACGTCTCGCTCCCATATGGCAGCGTGGGGAGGACCACTGCTCGATATACGTGAAACTTTGTAGATAATTTCAGCTCCCTACAGCTGAAGACACGGTTTCGGAGTCTGCCAAAGGCTTGAGATGCACATCTGATCCAATGTTGAATCTAGTTACACACCTGTTCTAACGTACCTTGGGGAGGTAATGAGGCATCGTCCAGAAGTCGCCTCTGTTTGGTCCTGACGATCGGTTTAACTTCTCTTTAAGTTCATAAAGGTTGTCATCAGGGAGTTCTTGTCTACCACGGAAAACCCTTCTGTAGCGTACACCGTCAGCGACCACTGGGGAGTTTCGCTGCTGATGGGAAACACAAACATATACTATCACCTGCATCGTGACTTCCTGGATGGGACTGGTAATTAACGTTCAAGGGTCCTGGAGGCAAATGAGCGAGTGAATATTCAGCAGATCTCAGTGAGTAAAGTTACCAGGGAATTGACAACGTTAAGGTCTACTGTACCTCACCTCTCCTCCGTCCCCTATACACTCTCTTGGCCGCTGCAGGTATATACACGGTAGGGAATTACTCCTTTCCTCTTAATTAAACAGGTAAGCCGCAACACATTTATCCGTGTCAAGGTGTGAGGGTGGGAAGGTGGGAGGGGGAAACACTGGTAATTCAGGTGATATTCTGTGTTATATAACAATATTCTTGGGTGTACCATTGGAAAGATTAGGTCGTGTCAATATTGCTTTTGATCACTTTGTATCTGTTTTATTCTAGCTAAAGGAAATAATTTTATTTTTTATTTTCTAACATAAAATTAGACGACGAGCATCCTAATGACCAAAAAGCTAATGAATTATTGAACTCTTCTGAAAACAAGTGAATTACCTATATCAGAGACTTGGTTGATATCCCTTACTGATTGTTCGAATGACTGTGTTCACAACTTCCTCACACACACACACACACACACACACACACACACACACACACACACACACACACACACACACACACACACACACACACACACACACACACACACACACACACACACACACGTAGTAACAACATTCATATCTAAATCTTCCACCTGACACGATGGAGAACAAAAGTTTATGACACTCGTTCTGATCTGTGATATTCCTGACTCTCACAGCTGCCATGACGGACGTTTACTCTTCATTTACTAGACAAGGCACAGAGGGAAGAGGAACCTGTGGCATCACCATTCCTCCACCTAGAGTATAGTTCAAAAGGATTCTCTTTACCGTGACCCCGTGACCTACCTGTGGATGACAAGGCCAGGTGATATTAAACCATTAACCTTTTATTTAAAACAAAAATTACAGGTATCAATTGTACGATGTTATTCATTATTATTACATGTTAAACTAAGGTTAAATTCTTGATATATCCTGTAGCGTCCTCATGTCTACTGGCCTACTGTCCTGAGGTTGTTGACTGGATGTATTATTATTAATTTCTATTGGTGGTGATTAATGTTTTTACTAACCTAGATGGCGCACTTAGAGACTTAAGTTGCTGAAGCGCAGTGTAACATATCAATAGTCTTAAAGGCGTGGTGTTAAACTGTTATAGATCTACTGTTATGCCTTATAAGTAATACATTAAAGGGCTCTAAGGGCACACAGAATTAAATACCTTTACCCGGTATTTACCAAACCCTTGTTACTTTAAACCTAATATAACTATAGGAGAGAGATATTCAGGGGGAAGGGGGAAAAGAATGAGGGGTTAGGGAGAGGTGATAGGGAGATAAGAGGGTGTTCCATGCACTTTCCTGTGACATTGATGCCTACAGACGGTGGCTCGTGGTTGTGTTCCTACTGTGTCCACGGTAGAGCAACACGTCTTTACTCTAAGGAAAATAGAGAACGCTGGCTTAATCTTCTTTGTGTGTTAACTTAGTGCCAATGGTAGCAAGAACAGAGAGAGAGAGAGAGAGAGACCCCATCTTTATTCGTTACCTAACTTCCTGTTGCTGCAGATAAACGAAGCTAACTGATAACACAAACATTAACTGTACTCAGTCTGGTTTATGAGAACATTCAGTTAAACACTTAAGAGTTAATTGAAGGAAAAGTTATTTGTGGAGACTGGATGGTGGAATTAAATATATTTTTCAGTGGATTTATTGTCATTAACACAGGTAAGATATCAACGATGGACGAGTTTTGTGAGAGCTTTGAAGACTGAAATGGCAAAATATTAACAGTTAGAGGACATCTCCATAGGAAAAATATATTTACTCTGTCATGCCTAAAATACTCTGTATCTGTTATCAAATGAAATATTTTTTTGGTTCCACTTAAATCTTAAAATGCACAATATTTTTTTTTGGGGGGGGGGGGTGAAATTGAAGAAATAGAGGAATTTCAACAAATAATTATTCTTTTTGGCACATGGAGGATGACGTCACTAGAGGGCGGGAGAGGAGAGGAGAGAAGACTGCTAGTTAGCTATTTTCTAGTGATCAATACATTGTAAAATATAAATTAGATAAATAGCCACAAATTTAGTGTTAAATATAATTATAATGAAATTACTTAAATTATGAATATTCGTTTAAATAATGTTAATGAGTTTAATTACTTAATTTATTACTTTTTCGTGTGATATAAATTATTCTGAAATGGACCTCTAGTAAATATTCTGAAAATGACTTTGTTCTGTTAAATGTTGAATGTTGATGAAGAGAACACTCAAACACACACTCTCACCTCCCCCATACACACACACCCCACAACCACACCCTCTCAGTGAAATTTGGTAGGTTGGGTAGGTTAGGTTTGGTTAGGTTAGGTTTGGTTAGGTTAGGTTAAACATCTCCAATACAAAACAATATTTTTTTTTATATACAATTAATATTTTTTTAACAATAATAAAAAAAACAGTAAAAAAAAAAACACCCAGAAAGACAAACAAACATATGTGACCAGGCGTCTGTTTTTTTTTTTTTTTTCAGAGAGTTGGTTCAGATTCACGCTCGGCTGTGGTCGAATCAAAGCGTTCCATTAAGGTGATGGCAACGACGAGGACTCTAGTTGTATCTTTTGGGCTAAAACACGAAAACAATTGAACTTTTTTTTGTTTGTTTTTAATCCAATCAGATACAAACATGTATGTTGGATAGTTTCCTCTTGGAGTCGTGTTTTTTTTTTTATACTTTTTATCGTTCTGCAAGGACGGATTAAATTTGTACTTGATCCTTATGGTACTTGATGATGTACGTTACATAGAACCCGTACGTGCATAATGTTAACGCTAATAGGTGATGTACTGTACGTTACATGAATATACCACATGTTACCTGAGAGAGATAGATTACATACAGGTATACTCACAACCTCTTGATGGAGCACTATATGAACCACGAGTATATCCAGGTTGTTAAAGTATTTCAAAGAGGAAGTTTAATCCGGGTTATGCAACAGTGGCAACAGTGAATCGTATCTAGTATGCAAATGAGCAAAAAAAATAAAATAATGAATTTGGTTCTATAAAAAATTATGGTAATTACTTCCTCTGTAACCTCGTACGTTAAGAGGCTGAAAATAACACCAGCTCCATAATCGTGTCGTTGCTCAAGACAGCCAGTTAGACGCTCTCTCTTACATCATCAGCTGAGAGGGAAGATTTTACATGAAATCCTTAATTCTTGGAAAATCTGAATCCTGGCTGATAACGAACGCTTTAACTTAGATCATTTGTTTGACCCGAGAGAGAGAGGATCTTGATTAAATGCATTATACTTCAGATAATACTGTTACGAACCGCGCCACCAATTGTCATGATCTACCTTCCCAGCACCACGAACCACGCCATCTATTGTCCTGATCTACCTACCCAGCACCACGAGCAACGCCATCTAGGGACGAGACACGAGTATGACTCGTCTTAGTTACCACTCCGGGGTTTCCCTTCTCCATATCCTGGTTGTTGCGTCACCTCCTACAAGTCTTCTTTGTCAGCTCGAGTTCGAGGAGAGAGCAGTTCACTCTGGGAAGTGACCACAGGATCACCTATCCTGGAAACCTACGGCACAGTGACTACCTACCGTCTTCTACCATACTCAGCCTTACTCGTCAGCCATCTCAGCTCCGCACTTAAGTATTTATATTCTTATATTGCCTCCCCGCGTCCACCTTGCTTCAAATTATTGTATGCTTGTATAAATATGTATATACTGTTAATGTTTAGGTTAAGTATGGTTAAGGGTAAATTATAGAAAGCTGAATATTTTGTTAAGGAATTTATGGTACTTTATTATACACAACGAAAACTCGCATCCTTTGTCTACCCTTTTATAGTCCGATTGTCTTTGTTTTTTGTTTTTTGTTGACTGTTGGGATCTGGGTAGACTTTTAACTATATTCTAAATCCCCAACTCGTAACAATACGTATATATCACCATGCATTTATTCTATACAATAACCAGAAAGTCATCATGAACTAGTATGAAACACAGGCTCCCTCCTCCTCCCCCCTCCTCCGGTCAGTAAACGTCAGTCAGACCGAACCACTCAACCAGTCAACAGTTCTCGTAGGTGTTAGTGAACGTAATGTTATTATTTAATTTTTTTCCTCCACTATAATATCAGTTTAAAAATCCCATGCCAGTCAACATTTCATTAAAAACTGTCCATAACACTTCCAGTATACAAACTTGATTTACCAGCAAAATATTTCTACAACCATGTGAGGTAGTATATATCTTTATACAGTATATATAATATGTAGATATACTAGTCTATATATATATATATGTGTGTTTATAACGATGATATATATACTATAGAATATTAAAAAAAGAGTCGACGAAAAAATCTCTTCCTCGCCAAAGCTGTGATAAAGTTGAGTTCTTATTCCCGCTGTGTGGAGCCAACGAAGCGTCCTCCTCACCCTAAATGACCTTTTAAAGGGTTTATTAATATTTCAACAGAATCCGAATTTCGTTCAGTCTCCCCTTCCTCATTTTCCTCCCCTCGTCACCACTCTCCCTCACCTCCCATCTGTCCCTTGCTTACCTTACCCCTTCCTTTCCCTTTCCCTCCTAAGCCTCCTTCCACTTCTTCCTCCCTTCCCTTACATCCATCCTCTCCTTTTCCCCATTTTCCTTTCCTTGTCATTCTTCCTTTCCCTCTTCCCTCTCCTAAACACCCCCCCTCCCTTCCCTGCGTTCCTCTCCTCCCTGTAACCCCTCCCCTTCCCTCTCATCCATCCCACCTGCCCCTCTTCCCTCCCTCCATCCCTCGCCATCCCTCCCACCCGAGACAAGCGACTGGTCTCAGCATAACCTCTCTGCGTGTGCCAGTTTAGGACCGTCTGGATATACAGAATTATAATGGGAAGATATCAGGCAGGACATTACACTAAAGTTTGCGATATTTTTTTTAAGTGGTGGGCCATCCAGAGGGTTTTTTTGTGGGTGCCCGGTGGTTACGCTGTTGGTTCTGTGGATGTCGATAGAGAGGAGGGAGAGAGAGAGAGAGAGAGAGAGAGAGAGAGAGAGAGAGAGAGAGAGAGAGTATTATGAATAAGTTACGAATGGATGAGGAAAGAACAGAAAGACGGGATCGTAACCTAACCTAACCTAACCAAAATCCACGTCACTCCCCTTCACCAAACACCACGTCACTCCCCCTCACCAAGTATCACGCCCTTATGATACGAAAATATCAACAAAGAGAAAAAGAGCGAAACCTAATTTCTGAATCAGCCAAGTGTCCCGGGGCGGCTCATGGTGATTCAGGATGTCCCGGGGTGGTTCAGGATGTCCCGGGGTGGGTCAGGATGTCCCGGGGTGGTTCAGGATGTCCCGGGGTGGTTCAAGATGTCCCGTGGTGGTTCAGGATGTCCCAGGGTGGTTCAGGATGTCCCGTGGTGGTTCAGGATGTCCCGGGGTGGTTCAGAGTTCTCAGGGGTGATTTCGAGGTACTCAGGAATGGTCTACACGTACTGTTCCCTGACTAGAAAGATACTGACTACTGTAGGTGTGTTAACTACTGTAGGTGTGTTAACTACTGTTGATGTGTTAACTACTGTAGGTGTAAAGTAGTGTAGTGGTCGTGTGGTTAGGTTAGGTTAGGTTAGGTTAGGTTAGGTAAGGCACTTCCAGTCCACCCAGCTATTAAAGTATATCTTCCTGTACAGCTGAGGAAGTGAAGATGGTCGAGAGGCGTGCCCGGCCATGCTGCCTCCTTGCTTACCGAAGGCTTAGTCTGCAGTGTACTGTATCCACATTGTCTCTAAGGTAGCGTCATGCGTATGGAACTCAACTTATACTACCTCATTTTCAAACACAATTAGACTTAAATTAGCGTCGTATGTAGAAATATTACAACAGAGTGCACATAGCTTAAGTCTCTGGTTATAGCACAAGCCACAAAACTTCGCTTCTCCTCCCTTCTAAAGCAATCAATAGAGTTCTAAACACTTTCACCAAAATCTTGACCACAAAATACGATGATGAAAACTTTGCCTGATGGAGGGGCTTTCACTCACCCAAAGTTTACATCCTAAAAAGATAAAATAAAGAAGAAAGTGTAAAAGTTGTTTATATGAGATCTTTTTTACCTAATATGAATGAAAGTATCTTGGAGGCGGCAGCTTAAAGTTGATTGTTTGAAGGTTGAATTAAGATGTGTAGTGAGAATTTAATGGTTTATTTCTTTATATTTTTACGTTCATTGCATTCTCTCTCTCTCTCTCTCTCTCTCTCTCTCTCTCTCTCTCTCTCTCTCTCTCTCTTTCTCTTATCTCTCTCTCTCTCTCTCTCTCTTTCTTTCTTCTCTCTCTCTTTCTTTCTTCTCTCTCTCTCTCCATGCGACCCACTTTTTTTTTTCAGAATTGTTTATGTTAAAGTTAAGTTAGGTTAGGTTAGGTTAGGTTAGGTACGGTTAGGTTAGGTTAGGTTAGGTAAGTATAAACTAGATTACTTTAGAAGATACATCAAATTAAATTAAACTAAATTAATTCAGGAAATATCCGGGCTTGACGACATCTCGGTTACCCAATAGCCAAAATAATAAGTCTCTTTTATAAACCCTATCGGAAATAATTAATTTATATACGTATAGATAATTGTTATAAGACGAAGCACTTGAATGACCAAACAAACTAACAACATTGATTTATTTCGTAATTTATTTTAGTTTTTTATACTATTTTCTAGGTTAAATAAATACAACGAACCCAAACCATTTTTTTTTGTATACACGTAAATAATATTCAGTTAACAAGCACGTATTAGGAAGGAATACTGGACGTGTTTTGAATGTGTGTGTCACGGGAGTAAACAATTCATTTATACAAAATACACAGAGAACTTTCAAGTCAATAAATGGTAAATTGAGTAAAAATGGTAAGAGAGAGAGAGAGAGAGAGATAGAGAGAGAGAGAGAGAGAGAGAGAGAGAGACAGTCAGTAAAACAGACAGACAGACAGACAGACAGACAGACAAAAAATAGTTCCGTCATCATACCATAATATACACTCTCATTAACAACAAAATTAACATACAATAATATTAATAGAAAATGATAAATTACTCACTCTCTCTTCAACCAACAAAATGCAGATTTATGCAAATTTCATGAATAATGCATGACACTATCTGCACACAATGAATCACTGAAGTTTGTCTATATATATATATATGTATCTGTATATATGTATAATGTATATGTAATGTTTATGCATGTATATGAATATAAGAGCGAACATTAGTCTTTTTTTTAGGAGGAATGTGATTAAAAATTTTAGTACCTCCTTAATAGGGCCGTTTTCTGTTTATCTTCCGATTTTTTTCCCAGGACGCCATAAGGCAATCATTAACCTACACATGCTCACTCGTGTTTTTTTTCAGTATATAATCAGTTTTTTTGTGTATGTGCATTTGTTTATTTATCTTAATAATACAGTTGTCGTATATATATACATAGTGAGTTTGTAATATTTTTTCCTTATGAGAATACAGGAGTGAGGACTACAGGTAGAGTCATGGTGAAATGTAGTGTCGCCTCTACCTGCTTCGCGACAGTCCGCCCTGGAGCTTCGGACTCGTGAACCCGAAGCAGTAGACAGTGTTGCATGAACCTGTCCATAAATACTTCGTAATTCAAAAATATGAGTCTCGGTGTTCGTGGAGTAGCAGTAAAGACGATAGTGGTTTTGACCGTAACCGTACAGTACTCTGAATTTGTAAGTACTATAAAGAATTCTCATATTTTCCAACAGGTAAATATATATATATACCGTAAAACCTGACAGCCTTCTACGGGGATTAGTGTGATCCATGGCTATACATCTCTGACCTGACTACCGACCGTTGCTGTGCTTTTTAAAGATTAGTAGGGTCATTACCTAATACCTGACCATTGTGGACCTGGTCTCACCCTCCTCTGTATATATACACCTTGTTTTGTACTTCTCTTTAGTCTGTACTCACCCCTGAAGATGTGAATTACACGAAAGCGCTTGGGAACTTCGTGTTTTCTTCTTTCCTTGTGGTTATCAGCATATACCTAGATCACGCGCACCTACAGTGATTTACTTGCACATATATATATATATATATATATATATATATATATATATATATATATATATATATATATATATATATATAGATTCACACACGAGCAACCAAAAACTTACCCCATTGGCCGCTGACCCTCGAGTGTGGGAGAAAGAGACGACTGACAGAGACAGCTGGAGCACATATAAAGAAAGGCCCTGGCAACACCCTGCGGGGAGAAAGAAGCAGCTTCCTACCCCCCCCTCTCCCGCCACCAGCTGGGAATATCTTCTGATCGTTGCCTGCTAAGACCTAGTTAAAGTCACACAGACACACACACACATACATCGTTCACTACCACAGATTAAGGACCTCTCCTTCTGGCACTGTCTACTGTAGCTGCCTGAGGGTCAACATGCCGACTCCCTTCCCACCTCCTTCCTCTCAGCTTCTCCCCCACCAGGATGCAAGTGCAAGAATTGATTACAAATCCCCACGACTGATAACGAAAGGGGCACTTTCAATTTGAAAAGGAATTGAAAAACAAAGCTAGTTGTCATCAAGGGTCGTGACCGGCATCTGAGGCTCATGTGTGAAAAGGGGAACTTGGGCCAATACCTATAGTCTCACAACATCACATGAAAACTCCTTCTAAACACCATGTGGCAGTTATCAGCCAGGGGGACAGAGCTGCTACATCATCCTCACCACTAGCCATCGTGGAATGGATCCCGTCCAAGAGCAGCTGTCCAATATCACAGCTATATTGTTTCCTCTTCTTTTTGTAATGAAAGCTTTTGTTACATGACCCATTCCCAAATGTCTTCCCATAAAATCTTTGTTCATTCTCTTCATTGTGTGTTTTGCGTCTAAGGCTGGTATTTCCCTTCAATAAACCGTTCGTTCTTCTTCTACTTCTTCTTCTCGTTCGCTCTATTATTATTATTATTATTATTATTTTTATTATTACATGTAAACATCACTGGAATATTTTACTCACTTATATACAACATTTTCATATACTTTACAAACACCACTACCAAGTTATTATTGTACCACCATACCGTCAATACCATTATACTATAAAGTCATCATAATTGCACCACCATACCACTAGCACCTCATCACCATCATTCCACTAATACCTAACCACATCACCACCCCACCATTATGCCACCATTACCACTCTACCACCATCAAACCGCCACACCAAGATCCAACTACAACTGTCACTACCACACAAACACCACACAACTATATCACCATCACCACTCTAATACACCACCATCACCATTTCACACTACCTCACCACACCACCACTACCACACTAAAAACCAACGAATACTACTACTCCTACCACCACACCATTACCACACCACCCCACCACACTACCACAGCCTCCATTACCCCACCACCCTCACCACACCTCCCTTACACCACCATCACCACACCACCATCACTAAGACCTCACAAAACCACATAAAACAATAGCCGAGGTATTAATCAGCAGCAGTTGGTGGGCGCGACGCATCTGGCCGGCGCGGTACAGCACGCTAACAGCAACTTAGATCATCTTAATGTGTGATAACTTCCGCGGTGTTTGTTGACCTAAACATGTGCTTAAGATTTACCCTAACCAGCTGACACTCCCTTGGTTATAAATCAGTGTGTGTGTGTGTGTGTGTGTGTGTGTGTCTCTGTGTGTGTGTGTGTGTCTGTGTGTGTGTGTGTGTGTGTGTGTAGGAATACTCAGGCATTGTAGCGCATCGACAATACATTCCATCAACCACTTCCTCTCCATCTCTCTCTCTGTCTCATATTCCCTCACACACACACACACACACACACACACACACACACACACACACACACACACACATGCATTTTTACTTTCTCCCACCTAATCTAACCTAACCTAACCTATCCTATATTGGTCTAACTTAACCGAGTCTAAGATAAGCAAACCTGTTTTACCTTAACCTAAGCTATACTAAGATAATCTAATCTAGGGTACCCATACCTAACCTAACCTAACCTATAATGCCCATTAATCCGCACAACAGGATCAGGGACAACTTTTTATTATTTTATTAGGTAATTTATTTTGTATTGTTTATAGACATTAATAATTACATAGTTGTAAAGGATGTGAGGGTGCTGTCTTAGTGCTGAGGTCACCGACTTAGTGCTGGGGTCACCGACTTAATGCTGGGGTCACCGACTTAGTGCCGGGGTCACCGACTTAGTGCTGAGGTCACCGACTTAGTGCTGGGGTCACCGACTTAATGCTGGGGTCACCGACTTAGTGCTGAGGTCACCAATTTAAGCACTGAGATTATGCCTTCAGCACTGGGGGTCACCGAATTAGCAAAGCCCCTGGAGGTCGTAGCCTATTGACGTAAGCCTTAGTAGACCTTAAGACCGAGGTTCTTGAAGGCGTTCTTGAGGTTGTCGATCTTCTGGTCACTCAGCGCCTTGACAGGGAAGCGGACGGGGCCCATCTCCACACCGGTAAGGAGACTGGTGGCCGTCTTCAGGCTTGCCACAGTGTATTCTTTGCCAGCTGGTGGTGAGAGACGGAACACTTGTTAGTACTAAACCAGGTAATGCGTGCAGGTGTAAGGTAGGTGGTGATGTATGGATGTATGTACTGTATGTGGCTAGAGTACATATATTAGCATAATTTAAACTCCTTGAACACGATGATTTAAACATAAATAGAATCACTTAACCCCTTGAGTACAATGTCTTAACCCCTTGAGTACAATGTCTTAACCCCTTGAGTACAATGTCTTAACCCCTTGAGTACAATGTCTTAACCCCTTGAGTACAATGTCTTAACCCCTTGAGTACAATGTCTTAACCCCTTGAGTACAATGTCTTAACCCCTTGAGTACAATGTCTTAACCCCTTGAGTACAATGTCTTAACCCCTTGGCTGCGATGACTCAACTGTTTGATTAAAATTACCTATTCTTTTGATTACTGTTGACACTTTACTCAGGTGGATAAGTAATTACCTGTCGGTGTTTAATCATACTAATGTGTTAACTAAAGAAAGGAAGATTCTAGAAGATTATGTGAGAGATTAACTTAACCCTAAAGCTACCTGGGGGGGAGGTGTTAGGTTAGGTTAACGTTCGGTTATATTAATTTAAATTATCCTTAGGGTGGTTAATCTTCAGGTGATCAAATAATATAAAAAAAATCGTCACCAGGTGGACCTCGTGACCTCCAAGATGAGGCAGTAGCCAATAACAACTTCCTGTACCTCTCCTCACTAACCTCCATCAATACCTGAACACGATTACAGATTCAACTTTTATCGATTCTCAATATTCGATTATGGAATCTTACCACCATGGGGATATTGAAAGTTTTTGACGGTTTAATTTGAACGTACGAAGAAATTGCGATTCGAGGCGAAGTATGAGGGGAAGAAGATGGTCCAAATTTACGTTGGTTTTGGGAATAATGTTCAATGAAGGTAAGGGAGGGAGGGAGGGGAGATAATGTGGTCTGGTCTGGTCTTCCCCCTCCCCCTCCCTCCTTTTCCCCCTTCCTCTCCACCTTCCCCCTCCCATGGAAGAGATGAGATATATTATATATTTTGGCAACTCGTCTGAAGAGATTTTGAAGTCTCTCTCTCTCTTATAATCCTGACGTTCAGTATAATAAATCTTCGTCATGGACATCCCAGGCAGAGTAATGCAGAATGGAAAAATATTACAATAAGGGGACCATGTGATATGGATGGTCTGACACACACACACACACACACACACACACACACACACACACACACACACACACGCATACACACACACACACACACACACACACACACACACACTTTTTATTAGAAGTAGAAAGTTAACAGATGATAAGTCATTTTATTATACTCAGCCTAATGCAAGTTGAAGTAGAGATCTGGGACGTATTTTGTGCAAATGTTTGTTTATCCGTTTGTCTGTATGTCTACCTGTCCGCTTGTCTGTCTTTCCGTCTATCTGTCCGTCTGTCTCTCTGTTTGTCTATCCGTCTGTCTGTATGTCTACCTGTCCGCTTGTCTGTCTTTCCGTCTATCTGTCTGTCTGGGGGTGAGAGAGAGTAGGACGGCAACACTCAGGTAAAACTATTGGTCGGGGCGAGAAATTTCCTGGGAAGGAAGACACAATTAACTGAGGGGAAAACAAGAGAGAAGGAGAGAAGAAGGGGAGGAAGAGAAAACGGAGAAGGAAGAAAATGAAGATAGGAGGAGTGGATGAAGAGGAGGAGGAGGAAGAAAAAGCAGGAAGAGGAGGAGGAGAAGAAGCAGAAGGAATAGAAAGAGAAAAGGAGAAAGTAGAGGAGGAAAAAAAGAGGGAGGAAGAAACGGTCAGCAGTAAGGACGTGGCAGGGGAAAAAACTCCGAACCAGCGGGAGGGAGGGGGGTGGAGGGGGAATTAAACACGGTGTAGAAGAAACATTTGGGGAAAACAGACAAGTGAAGGAAAAAAAAGTTGTCAGGGAGATACTAAGAGGGTGAGGAGGGATGAGGGGGAGGGGGAAAACCTTGAGTGAGGAGGAGGTGAATACTCGAGAGGGGAGGGGGAAGGGGGAGGTGAGCCTTGAGAATGAAGAGCATGTATGAGGTGGTGAGACTTAATGAATGCATATTTTTTTCTATTTCTTTCTTCACTTCATTCATGGTGTTGAGTCAGAGCTTATATTTCTGATAGATAGATAGATAGATAACCTACATACATACATTCATACACACATATTAATAGATATAGGTATCGTCTTAAAGTGGTCGTGAAACAGTTATATATATACATACGACCCATTACCACTCTGACTATCTCCTTACGACCCCCTCCCTGAACGACCCTCCGCCCTGAACGACCCCCTTGACAGATTTACCCCTATTGGTATTTTCCTCAAGTCATAAAGGGCATTGAGTAGAGGCCTGGTGTCATATTTTCCTGGTATTGTCCTTGACCGACATGGTGGGTGACAATTATGACGTAAGGGGAGAGAGAGAGAGAATGATAAATAGACAGACAGACAGATACAGAGAGAGAACAGCCAAAAAAACAGACAAACAGACAGATAAAGAAAAGAGAGAGAGAGAGAGAGAGAGAGAGAGATCAGCTGCGGGTCACACTAATTTTGGGGACATAAAGTTCTATATGGGTACTAACTCCCTCCCCTTCCTCCTTCCCTTCCCTCCTTCCTCCTTCCTTTTCCTTTCTCCTAATGGGTTGCTGCGTTGTCAGGCCACAAAGATTAGTTAGGTGAGGGGCTAGGTTCTTCCCTACCTCTTCGATGCTACAACCCTCCAATAACATGATTCTCACCTTTCCTCTCCTCTTTCCACATCTCTCTCCTTTCCATCTCACTCACCTCTCTTCTCTCACTCCCAAACACATTTTTTCTCCTCCTGTTATTTGAGGCGTCACAAACACCCTTCTTCTGCAACACACACGGCATATAAGTGTGTGGGAGGTGTGTGTGTGTGTGTGTGTGTGTGTGTGTGTGTGTGTGATGACCCAAAAAAAACATCATTGCTAAACAGTTATAATTTTTTATGCTGGGTAACATTTTTGTTCTCGAAAATTTAAGAATTCTTTTTTTTTCTCTCTTTCATTTTTTGTTTTATTTTCCTATCTTTATTATCTCATAATTTTTTCTTTCTTTTAATCTTATCTTAATCTCAAAGACTCTATTAAAATGGCTGAAGAAAATAACCCAAATTTGGAATAGAAATCCCCCAAAAAAGGAGAGAGAGAGAGAGAGAGAGAGAGAGAGAGAGAGAGAGAGAGTATAGTGACCACCAACACCATCGTCATTTTCTTTTGACCAAACCATTAGCTCTATAAGAGATCACGCCCCATCCTATCATTGGTTCACTTTTATCGACGTCCAGACCGAATGCAGAAGTACGGCTCTCTGACTCTCTGCGGCTGACAGTTCACCCATCTGCTTCAAGGCAGTAGGTAGTAGGGCGAGCAAGGAGAAGAGTATCGTCAGGGTGGTTGAAGGTAGAAAGGAGTAAGGGTGAAGAATAAGGAACAAAAGATTACTTGAGAATTAAATGCTCTTTCCTTTCTCTTTATTCCCTCCTTCCTCCTTCATAGAAAAATGGGAACAAGAGAAAGAAAGACCCTCCCTCCCTCCCCCTTCCCTCTCTTACTCCTCCCTCCTTCCCTCCCTTCCTTCTAACCCCCCACCCCCCTTAAAAAGTGGGGGAAGGCAAGGCACTGAAGAAGTAGAATATGAAGGAAGAAAACGCAAGAACAAGTGATAATTAGCTTTTAATAAGCATTGTAAAGCACGTACGTATTAAGGGA
This sequence comes from Homarus americanus, assembly GCF_018991925.1. Taxonomy (NCBI): domain Eukaryota; kingdom Metazoa; phylum Arthropoda; class Malacostraca; order Decapoda; family Nephropidae; genus Homarus; species Homarus americanus. The sequence goes on from NW_024733734.1 coordinate 6,444,597, forward strand.
AGGAGTTGAACCTAATCATCCCAGAAAGGTCAAACGAGGTCACTGTCCCCTCGGAAATATGACCTAAATAGGGGTAATTCTCACCTGAGTTTCAACAAAGGTGAAGTTAAGACCAGGTAACTTGTTTTACTGACATGACTTATTACCTTTTGCCTGTGTGACCTGTTACCTGTTATAATCAAAACCTCAGTGACCTTAAATTATTGGTATTATCTCACAGGTAAGTTTCAATTACCTGTCACCTCTTTGAGAAAAACTCCAATAAGTCATTAATGGCTCGAGATACAGTGCCAAGCAAGATCTTATTGACTCAAAACTACCCTATTAAGATCTATCAAGAAGGAAATAACAACATATGATTTAATAAATAGTAACATGACTTATAATAGAACTGTAGACAATGGTTCAGATGATTCTCCCCTCCCCTATCCCCTCCTCCCCGTCCTCCCAGACTCTCACTACGGTCTCTTCCTGCTTCCACACTACTGAGAGTTGGAGAGAAGTAGGAAGAGGTATAGGCAGCCGAACCTCCTCTTACACGCATGGTAAGGCTGCACTCTGATGGAAAACAAGACGATACGCTTGCTAGTTACCTACTGCCGGGAGAGAGAGTGAGGGTGTGACGGAGAGAAGCTTAGAGAAGGAGAGAGAAACGGAGAGATAGAGAGATAATGATGGAGGGTGTGTGAGGGAGAAATAGAGAAAAATAGTGGATCTGAGTGTGAGATGAAAGAGAGATGTAAAGAGGGAATGGAGAGGAAAACAAGAGAAAGGGGAGACAGAGAACAGTAAACCCCTCCTGAGTTGGTTCCAAGCGATAAAACATTTGTACACACACACACATACACACACACACACACACACACACACACACACACATACATTCACTCACACACACACACACACTGAACATGTTTCAATATAAACCCAGAATCCCTTTTTGCCCATTTAATGTTCAAGGTACAAGAAATTACAGTTAGTGTCACTCACTTTCCTTGAAGATGACATCAAAGTGGCTGGAGAGGACCTCTTGCATCCTTTTGGCTTCTGAGACGTTCCCAGCTTCCATTAGGGAGAAGATCTGACTCCCGAACTGAGGTAAGAAGCTGAAGCCTCCGTTGACAGCGCAGGAAAAGCCCACGCTGAGAGCCTCTTGAAGAGTCTGTCAACGAAAGAGAAAGTGTATGTGTGACAAAGCTCTGTGGCGAGTGCTTGTGTGTGTGTGTGTGTGTGTGTGTCAGTCAGTCGGGAATCTTAACAGGTTACAGAGATGATAAGACCCACATAAAACCTAACTTAACCCAATAAAAACATCCCATAAATAAACACAAAGATAAAACTTAAGTGAAATAATTGATAAATAGGAAGAAAATAATAAGAACGAACCATAAAGCACCACACACACACACACACACACACACACACACACACACCCACACACACACACACACACACACACACACTCCACCTCCCTCGTAACGGGAAGATATTTACTCAGGTCAAAACACATTTATCAAAAACCATTATAAACACTCCATTACCAGCCTCTGTCTCTTGGTTCCTGGCAGTCGATATTTTCCTCTCTAACTGGATGTGTACGGCGAGCTACTAACTGGTTACGACAGATAAATTTCTTCTCTATTTTTCCTCAATGTGTCGTAGCTTAAGTGAAAAATTATAATTGGATCAGTCTTAGTGCGTCTAACTTGTTCACTTTAAAGTTATGACACGAGGATAATTTCTCAAAAGATCCTAAGACATTTTGTTCACCTAAGTGGAATTGTAAGAATGACACATAGTTGATTTCCTTAAGCTATATGACTTGAAGATGTTGACCAAAATGGCGTTAAATTTATATTGTGACTTTCCCTTTGATGTATGATTCCTTTACTAAGTTTAAGAGAGAAATGAACTTATGAATCTTGGAGACTTCAAAGTGTAACCTCTGTAGGGTGAAGGTTATAACGATTACATGTCTGGTGGTGATGGAGGAGGAGGAGTGTCGGGCCCAAGCGTCGTAGATAAACAAAAGACAAGAGAATGGAAACAAAAAGTTGGAAGTAGCTGTGTGGCTTTTATTGGCGTCTTTTGTTTCACTCCTCTATTCAGCTGCCACAGATGTTCACAATGTTTTCTTTCCGGTCCGTTCCGAAATTCTGGCATTATTTTTTTTTATACAACTGTTACGTAATTCTGAAATGTTTTGTCGAACTGTCAAAATAAATCTGGAACTTAAATTTTTTTTCGAATTAATACGTAAATTTCGAACAGTTTACGAATTGGTACGTAAATCTGGAAGTTTTTTCTCTCTTAACTCTGATGATGAAGGACATGGCTGCGTCTTGGGGAAGTTTGTAATAATATCATGTTATAAGGAAGCAAGTGAGAGTGTTTTTGTCGTCAGCAGCTGCCAAGACTAACCTAGTCGCTTGATGAAAGAACTTGGACAAGAGTTTCCGTCGCTTAGAGAAAGAGAGAGAGAGAGAGCGTCGACCTTAAACAGAGAAAGTGAAAGCGAGAGAAAGAAAGAAAGATAGCAAAAAGAATAATGCCAGAGAGAGAGAGAGAGAGACTGACCCACCTTCTTCCTCCATCTCGTGTTCTCCATCTTACATCACCTTATCACTCTCTTTCCTTCACGTCCCTTCCACATTTTCTCCATCCATCATATCCTTTTCTCTCTCCCTCCTTTACCTCCTTCCTTCCTTCCTTCTCCTCTTTTCCACTCTAAAAAATTTCTCTCCCTGTTTTTCATCGAAATCTCTCTCTCTCTCTCTCTCTCTCTCTCTCTCTCTCTCTCTCTCTCTCAGGCCACGACCATAGGGAGGTGACCACAAGTCTTGGAACACTTGAGACAGCTTCCTCCCTCTTCGGTAGCTCCGCCATCCTCACCAAAATTCTTCATCGAAAATCCATATGCTGGTCAGCCTTGGAAATACAGAAGAGAGAGAGGAGAGGAAGAAAGGAAAGAGGGGAAGAGAGGAAGAGAGGAAGAGGGGTAGAGGACATTCTCTGCTCCACCTCCCTCCCTCCCTCACATACGTATGGGTCGCAGGTGACAATTGAAATTGTTTCCTCAACACTTTGCGTCTGATTTCCCTTGATACGGGAGGTGAGGGTGGGGTAAGGGGTGGTTTTAAGGGGGGAGGGGGGACGAAGGTGAAAGTGGGGGATGGAGTGGGGTCAGGATAAGGGGTGGTAATAGGGGGATAAGGGATGGGGTGAGATAGGGGTGGATGTTAGGGATAGATATGAAGGACAAATCATACTGGTATTAATATTATTGAGGGATTCCTTCTATGCAAGACAAATTTTTAGTTAATTTAGATTCGGTTAGGTGAGCTTAGCGAAGGTTAATTAGGTTACGTTACGTTAGGATAATTTAGGCTAGGTTAATGTGATTAGGTTAGGTTATGTTACATTATGTTAGGTTACGTTAGGTTATTGGTTAGCTCATGCTAGTTTAAGTTACAATGATATTAGATTAAGTTTGATTATGTTAGTTTAAGTTACGTTAAGGTTAGCTGAAGTTAGGTTAGGTAAGTTTAAAGTACGACAAGGTTAGATTAAGTTAATTTAAGCCAGGTTAAGTTAAAGTTAATTAAATTTTGTTACCTTGGGTTAGGTATGTTTATTTATTGGATCAGGGTCTCTAATTAAATCCGGGTTATAAAATAATGTTCTTCTCTCTCTCTCTCTCTCTCTCTCTCTCTCTCTGATACAAGGGACAGATACAACAGAGTAACATTCACAGAGAGGAAGATATTTTGACCTTCGCCTGTGACCCTGACCTATACCTTCCTGAACTAAGTCCTCCAAATGTTAGGACGACTCATTTGCATTTCTCCTTTTTGGTTGAGTGAGTTAATGGGACGTACACGTGACAGGCAGGTGGAAGTACGAATCAAGTGATGACTGAATACTTCGATTTCAGTGAAGCATATCAATTGACGAGGGAGAACGAGAGAGAGAGAGAGAGAAAGAGAGAGAGAGAGAGAGAGAGAGAGAGAGTATATATCGTCTGCATGGATGTCACGCAAGAGCAAAGACGAACGCAATCTGTTGAGTTAACCTGTCCTCCCCTTGTACAGTGAGACGAGAAACTGACGCGAGGGAAAGTGTTTTCTTTATCGAGAGGACGGAAGAGCCAATGTCCCCTGAAGGTGTTCTCGGCACCTATTAGGAGGAATGATCTTGCAAGAGGCAGTCGAGTTTACCTGCTTCAGAATCAGTCTGTTTCTCCGAGGTGGAAGTTTTTTTGATTTCAGGATGAGGAAGGGATGTCTCTCCTCCTCCTTCTCATCCTCATCCTCATCCTCGTCCCCCTCACAGTGACCTATCGGAAGTGTGGGTGGTGGAGAGAGGAGGTGAGGATAATGAGGAAGTATGGATAATGAGGGAAATGAGGTGTGTATACAGAGGATATGACTTTTACACAAACACACACACACACACACACACACACACACACACACACACATACACACACACATGTAGGTTCGTTTGACCTTTGAAAGTCTTACTAATTTCTGATTCCGAACAGTCATAACTGGTAAATGTTCTATCTTCCTGGTCACATATATAACCAAATTCCAGTTTCATACACACTCTCCTCCTATGTACAGAGTCTGCCGAGGGGAAGGACCTTGCCTGCTGTAAGGGCTAGGTATGTGTACTGAGTCTCCACCGATGACAGACTAACTCTACTCACTCTTACAGATCACAACTAGGGTTAGCGACGCCCTGAGATACCTTGGGTTACGTGACGCCTTACGGTCATTGTCTTGTGATCGATACATGTGGACTCTATTATATCAGGCTTGAGAATCTGCGTCGTGCAAGACCTAAGAAACTACGTCGTACAGCTCTTTGTCTCACACAGTTATAACCGCGTCACATGGCCCCATATCTCATGATCTGGTGGTGTCATCAGTGTTGTCATGTCAGTCGACCTCCTATGCAGTATTGAATCTATTATTAGTTTGATAATGTTCTAAATAGTTGAATTAAATACAATCTTGTGATGGAGTCTTACGTCTTATACACACACACACACACACACACACACACACACACACACACACACACACACACACACACACACTGGAGGGGGGTCAGCTGGGAATGGGTGAGTAAGGGAAAAATATGATCCCATCAGCTGGAGTCAGTGTAAACAAATCTCCCTACCCTCTCAGTCCGTCTCCCTCCCTCCCGTAGACCATAACTCTTCTCCAAAAATTACAAGGCTTCTTCCCTTCCCCCGACTCCATTTTTACCATTTTTTTTATTTTTACTGGGTGATTATTTTTTAGAAGATAATGATAATAAGAGAAAGAACCACCTGGAGATTAACCAACCTAACCAAACCTAACCTAATCTAACCTAATACTAACCTTGCCTAACCTAATGTTTAACCAACCTAACCAAACCTAACCTAATCTAACCTACAGTAATACTAACCTTATCTAACCTAATGCTAAACTAACCTAACCGAACCTAACTTGAAGATTAGACACCCCAGCTTAATTCACATGAAGATTAATCACCCTAGCACTAATCTACCGTAACATAATGCTAACCAAACCTAACCTAAAGATAACCTAACGTTCACCTAATCTAACTTAACCCTTGGTAGTGTGAGGTTAGGTTAGGTTAAGTTAAGTTAGGGTGGTTCAACTTCAGGTGAAATAAGCTACGGCGTTTAGTCTTCAAATAGCTAAGGTAAATTATGTATAATTATGAAGGAAAAATGTTGAAATATTAAAGAAAATGTTGAGGTACATTGAACAATTGTGTTTCCCTTTATTTCCTGCTTGTGACTCTGAGCCTTCGTGAAACACCTCCATGCACGCGACTGTTCCAAGCACGCCAACCACGCCTTCATCCACGCCTTCATGCACGCCTTCATCCACGCCTTCGTCATATTACTAGTATATTCTATCCATCCATCCATCGTGTGTGTGTGTGTGTGTGTGTGTGTGTGTGCGTTAGTTACAGTGGAAAAATGGTTGAAAGATTATTATTTCATTGTTGTTGTTGATTGTCTTGTTCTTCTTCTCATCATCATCATCATCATCATCATCATCATCATCATCATCATCATTAATCCCATACCTTTATTTTATTCCTAAATTTCATACATAACCTGACGAAGAATTATCCACTATATCCACTGAGACCCGAGAAAATGTTACCCAACCTCGCTTACTAAAGGCAACAGTTTATATTGTGAATGGAATTGCTTGTGTGCTTGTAACCTACGACTCAAAAGCTCGTTAGCGTCTATTGATACCCATTCAGAGAGTCAGTGAATGAGTCTCTCTCGAATATTTGACCAGGGAGACTATGTCTGTATATGTCTTTGTTTATGAGTCATTGTATTGTTATGTCTATTGATATGTTTCACTCTCATCCTGGCGACTATCACAGAGTAGAACAGCCTATGTGGGGAGAGGGGTGTTTACCATAGCTTCTGAACGGTTTATGAGACAGAGAGAGAGAGAAACGACAGACAAACAGGGAGACAGACAGACAGGATACAAAAGAGCATTGTATCCACCTATTCTTATTAAATAAAGTTTCAGAAGCAAGATGAAGTAATTCCCTGTATTAATAATGTAAATACCGTCTTTACACTGTCTCGTTAAGTCATTCGTATACAAGAGACACAGTAAATTAAACCTTCCTTTCTTATACTGGTGATGAGTCCTAATATCTCTCTCTACCATATCCCTGAAGCTGTCGCCCTTATCATGGTGTGTTGAGGGAGGGAGAGGGGTGGGGGGGTCATCACAGTGGAACTTGACTCATGCACTCTAAAACACGAAGAGGAAGAAGTTCACGCTTGGCCTTCACACACACACACACACACACACACATACACACACACACATACACACACAAACACACCCACACACACAGCCACCAGACACAGGCGATCACTCCTCTCATCGTCCTCACTCAGACGATGAAAGAAGTCTTGTCCGGGATCACATGGAAGCTACAAAGCTCCTCCTTCCTCGACACAGAGATTACACATTATTATTTCCATCGACTGTCACTCAGAATCTGTCAAGAGAATCACTACATGAAAAACAGAGATGAAGTTTTTTAGTTCTTTTTTTGCCATGTAGTTGAGTGGGATGACAGGCTGCTAACATGAACTATTACCATGACTGCCACCACTACGACTGCTGCCAATAATGACTGCTATCATCACTACTACTACTACTACTACCATCATGACTATCATTATCAAACACTATTACCACCATCACTACAACCACCACCACAACCACGACCATCACCATGACTGTCATCACCACGACTACCACCACCACCACCGCAACAACCACAACAACCATCACCACGACCACCATAACAACTACCACCACAACAACTCCCACTCAGGTTTCTCAATGACAGGATTTGCAGTTGACGGACCTAGATGACTATAAGCAAACGTCTACAGATACACAGTGGAGGTAGATATTTAATGCATACTCTCACAGCGACACTAATTACCCTGACGAGGAAAAGTTCTCTTGGTGAGGAGAGAGATGGGGGGGAGGTGGGAGGAGGGAAGGGGAGGCTAGGGAGGGGTCTACCGTGGCGTATTCGTTATCAATAATCCTGATGAGAGAGAGAGAGAGAGAGAGTTTCCATTCCTCTAGTCGTCAGTGACTTATCATATTCGCTCTAGTGAACGTAATATAACACTGATTTACGGCGCCCTATAAAATACCGCTAATAAAGGCCATATAAATCTCCGGACCAGGAATAGAACCCGGAACTGAAATTGGACTCGAATCCGAATATTTGCTATATAAGACGGAGGGTTTGGCCAGGCTAAGATTAATTAAGTTGAGGTTAATGTAAAGTATAATAAAACGTGAAGTTGGGCTAAGATAAATATTTTGGGGAAATTATAGAGAAAAAATAAAATAAAAAATAAGAAATGCGAAAATATATTGAAAGAATAATCCAAGATGTTGTGTAGATAATGACCTCTGTCTGCCAGGAGTCGGGTGGAATTTAAAGTGGCAGGGGAAGCATATATCCCATACACTAAGTCGCGTTATATCCTGTCCGACTTATTACACATTTCATAATATAACGTGGCTACATGTACAACGCTGTTAGGTTGTTATTATTTATTTTTCTACTGCTGTATGACGAGGTGGTGAGGGGTGGGGGGGCAGCAGGATCAGCTGTTCATCAAGCTGTCCGTACGGTGGTTGTGTTCTGATAATTTCCACGTGTCTTTATACCCATTTATATAATCTGCATAGCTTTATTATTGCCTTTTACAATGAGGTTAAAGGCAATTGTTACAGTGAGTTTGTTGGGACCGATGAAACCTTCTACACTAAGAGGAAAGAGGAGGGAGACGGGGGACCACTAGCCAGATTTTTAATGAAAATTCACGAAATATATTATATTTTTTTTATATAATTACTGCTCATAGATATAACAGTGAATGTCGCACATTATATTGTGAATACTTTGAAATGTGTATAAAAATCATGAAAATTGTTCGACACCTAAGTGAGTTATTCAACACTGCAATACCTTTAAAATTTTACCTTATCTTTCTCAAAATGCTGTTGTGAAGGTAAAAGTTCGAATTTCTAATAAATAAATATTCAATATAATGTTATGTGTATTTTTGTGGGATAAATATTGATTTCTTCTCTTTATTTTATTCCGAAGTTTAAAATGTATATAAAGATTTCATTTTAATGACTGTTGGCAGTGACACGTATTTCTGATATACTATGCGTACACAGGTAAGATTTTTACTACCGATACAGTCAGCGTTGTCAATCCACTCTCTCCCTGACGTGTGAACTCGGAGTGTATCGACTCGTGAACCGAAGCATTCACGAGTGAAGGGTAGAGGGTGGTACGGTGGATGACAGGGGTTGATGTGTGAGGGGTGGCGGAGGAGGGTGTTCGGGGCTACAGGGATGGGAGAAGGTTAAGGAGTTACTTGTGTAGTTACAACGCAGTAAGTATTAAACAAGGATATAAATACGTAGGCCGAAACACAGATTATGCTTAGAATACGTTACCTCACATTAGGTAGATATTCCCAGCTTGTCTTGGTGTCCTTTAATGACTGGGTGACTTTCATGACCCAGTAAATGACTGGGTGACTTTCATGACCCAGTAAATAACGGGAGTATTCTGTTAGTCGTGAGATTATAAACTTTACGCTAATATACTCTCTATCTCTCTCTCTCTCTCTCTCTCTCTCTCTCTCTCTCTCTCTCTCTCTCTTTATCATTGCCTTAATCCGTCGATGACAACATGACAAACACACACACACACACACACACACACACACACACACACACACACACACACAGGGCCAAAAAAAAGTTCCTCTCTCACTCAGGTTCAGTCAAGCAGGCAAACAGATGACTCAGGAACAGGATCCTAAAATGAGATTACCTTTTCTTAACCAGGTGAAGCTCAGGTGAAAAACATGGTTGTCTCACCTCATCCATTATACACGGGACTTCAAGGTCATCAAGGCAACGAGTTTTGATTTTTTTTTAACCAGAAAGAAAAATTATATTGATTTTAGGACAAAAGGAAAGGGCAGATGTTTCTAAGGAGCAGGAGAAAGTTATGTTTTTTTTTAGAGAGTTAGAAAGGGGTAATGTTTTCAAAGGATCTAGACGGGGTTTATTTTTTCGAAAGTGTTTGAAGAGGACCAACAGTTCCCATAGTGCTAGAAAGGGGCAATTGTTCCCACAGTCCTAGAAAAGGGGGCAACAGTTCCTACAGTGCCAGGAATTTTGTTTTTTTTTCAAAGATTTATGAAGAGAAAGAAGAAAGCAGGAGGTAAAAATAAATCCCGGGAGGTATATTAAAACTTTCATAATACGAAAATAACACAAGAGAAAGAAGGAATAGAGAAAGATAAAATAACTGGAGTAAAAGGATTAAAAACAAAAAACAAAAAAGTGATAGGAAAGATGAAAATAGAAAACCCTGGATAAATGAAAGTAGAGAGAGAGAGAGAGAGAGAGAAGAGAGAGAGAGAGAGAGAGAGAGACCAGATTCATCCCTCCTTACTACCCACACTAACTACCATCCGCCCCTTTTACCAATACCACCCTCTATCCACTGTATACAGCCCTTACTCTCCTCTATCCCCCCCCCCCAGTCCTTTAAAGGCTAAACAAATCCCATCAATGTTTTCAATAGACGCTGTTGTACATAATGTGTTTCGTCAGCTTCATTATCAACTTATCCCTTCCTGACCTGACTGGTGGATGTTGTATCTATCTGATGGATGTTGTATATTGCTGAGAATGTGGCTAAACGAGGCTTAAGGAGGCCGTTTAACCTTGATGATATGGATGTATGTTTGTACGTACGTCTGTCTGTCTGTCTGTCTGTCTGTAAAGTGAAAGTGAATGAATGAACTAAAGTGAATGACAAAGATGAATGAAAAACGAAAAAAAAGGTAAAAAAAAAATATAAGTCGTATTCATTGAAGCAAAAAATATATTGTAATTTTAGTTATAATATTTTATTGAGAACTTTATCGAGGTCAGTCATGATATAATACCATTTTAGAAGGAAGAAAATATATGCAAATAAAAAAGGGGGAGAAGATGTGTATGTAAAGAAAATATAATGTGTTGTTTTCTTGACCTGGTTAGTGTAAGACTTCCTGACCCTTGGATGGTGTTTTATGTAACACTATATAGAAGTGTCAAGTCTCTCTCTCTCTCTCTCTCTCTCTCTCTCTCTCTCTCTTGTTACTCCCGCTCTTCTAAGACCTAATGACGTCACGTTCGTTGGGAGACAGTCAGCACAAAGTGAAAATTATCTCGACCTAAAAAGAAATTGCAACAGAAATAATATATATCTTATTTATATATATATTTTTCACCTCAATTACTTTTTACTCTAGACATAAAAAATTCGCTGGAAATTTATATATATATTTTAGGGGGGGGTACGGGGGGAAGGTGTGATATATATAATTTTAATAATTTTATTCCGTGTGTTTTAATTTTATTTATGAATTTGTATCACTTAAGTAACAGTATAACCGTGAAAGTAAACATGATATAGAAGTGAAAGTAAACATGATTTAGAAGTGAAAGTAAACACAATATCCAAGCTATTAATGACCTACTGTAATATAGCATAGATAAGAAACATATTTAAATATATAGACGAGTATTATGTTCTGTATTATAAAAAGCTGCGTCTTATAGCGGTTTAATGGAAAGATATGAGAGAGACGCCATAGTTAAGTAATCGGAGGAATGAAACAGGTGCATAATGAGATCTGTGGAATACAGGTAAACTTGACAATAAAAAGATGTATTACTAATGATTTTTAATTGTTGGTGGACTTGTGTAAATACTAAACTAATTATGTATTTAAGGACTTCAGATGTTGATGTGTGGTAATAATATTATAACAACAACAGGGAACTGGGATTAAGGTGATGTGGTATGCTGGAAAATGACTTGTGTTGTGATTATGTTTATAAAAGAGAATGGGATGATGGATTTTATTTTTGCTCGTCATTATCGAACATAAGAAAAAACGACATAGAAGAGAGCTTAGGTGGATATTCTATTAAGGAGTGGATGTATGGAGGAAGTGAAGGAGTGGATGTATGAAGGAAGTGAAGGAGTGGATGTATGGAGGAAGTGAAGGAGTGGATGTATGAAGGAAGTGAAGGAGTGGATGTGTGAAGGATGTATGGAGTGAATGGATCTATTAAGGAGTGGATGTATGGAGGAAGTGAAGGAGTGGATGTATGAAGGAAGTGAAGGAGTGGATGTATGGAGGAAGTGAAGGAGTGGATGTATGAAGGAAGTGAAGGAGTGGATGTGTGAAGGACTGGATATTCTATTAAGGAGTGGATGTATGAAGGAAGTGAAGGAGTGGATGTATGAAGTAAGTGAAGGACTGGATATTGATGAGACAAACACCTTAAGATTGTACTTGATATAACAGTGATGAGAAGGACTGTGTAGCATTACCCACACCTGAGAGCAACACTGTACTGGTAAGGGCAAACTCTTCAAGAAACTATCAAGTGGTGGAAATGCGGTGGTTACAAATATTTCCAGCTAAAGGAGGACTTGGGATATTAACATAGCTGGCAAATATGGAAATGGATCGAGAAATTATCCTTTTTTTGTATGATAAAATGAGAGTTTATATTCTGATGGTGGCTGTGATTTGGACAAGAGTTCAAGGCAGGCGTAGCATTCAAGTGAGCTACTGAGAGATGATTTGACATTGTTATTATAACGATAGACTAGACTTGTATGTGGTGTAGGTTAGTAACACGAACAGAAGAGTGTGTAGGTTAGAAGCGAGAACTTAACCCTGATATAAACCAACATTGAGAAACAAATAGTGAAAAGTGAAAATTTTAAACCGTCCACTATTCATGGTTGAGGAGAAATAAGAAAAATCCAGGCAGTTAGATATTTTACGAACACCAAAACAAGGAAGTTTGGCGAGGAAAGCCTGATGCCAGAACTTGTTGAAAACTTTAGAAATACCAAAAGCAACAAAGTGTGGGATTCGCGGAAGTTGGCCAGAGCAAATAGAAAGTTTTAAGTCAGAAGAGCAAACATACTTGAGGTGGAATGGCTGACACGGTAGGGGACTTGAGAATCGGGGAGGAATTGGTGTTCTTCAAGGCGTTTATGTATCTATTTCTTGACAGATTCCATTAACTTGATGAAATCTTCCTCCGTTCATGAGTCAGTGTTTGATGATTTAATCTTAATGAAATTCACGTTTACGAGTATCGAGTTGAAGAAAGTCGAATGAGATATGACGGGTAATAACAGTTCGATAACAGATAAATATATCTCTCCGTCAATGCTGAATCAATGGATCAGTCAAGTCAGTTAAAACAAACCCACGTAAAACCAGGACTACAAATCAACGAATCAGTCAAATCAGTAAAAAAACAAACCCACGTAAAAACGGTTCCACAAAAGCAGCTAAAACTCCCACCCATCAACACACACACCAACAAAACAAGTCCCAACGACCTGTACTAGTAAGAGGTTCCCCAGACTCTCGCACCGCCCCCTCTCCCCCATAGAAATCTATAAACCAATTTCCATTATTTACCACCATCCCGCGGGTGTCGCTGACGTCGATCGCTATAGAATGAGGTGTCGGGTGCCGCTGGGGTGAGAGGTGAAGGTTGGTTATGTGGTTGGGATTTCGTTGGTGTTTGTGTTGTATCATGCCTTATAGGGGTTGGTGTGTAATCCGATAATCTATATATAAGATGGTGTGTAATACTGGAAGCTTTAAATAGGATAAAGTGTAATCCCTCTTCAATCGTATACAGAAGGCTATATAATTCCTATATAATATACCATAATGTATAGTGGATCATTTACCACTGGGAGTCATAAAATAATCACTATTTAATTCCTATGCAATAAATTAACCCCATTTTTTCTTCTTCAATAGATAATTAATTTATACGATTAGTTGGTTATTTCCGAAGCAAATTAACACTCGGCTCTTGGTTAATTATATTCTATAATAGTGATTATAGTTTTTATCTCTATAATTTAGTATATCAGAAACATATTAACATACAAACACTGATTAATAATACAGATTAATATTTAGTAAGTAAAATCATCAGACATGTCCACATATATCCAGTAGTTTAGGTTAATGATCTGGAGTCAAATGAACCTGGATTAAACCTATGATTACTCACCTTTAATCGGAGACCTAAAGAGGGATGATCATATAGGAGGCAAACAGGTATGGTTAGATTAGGTTGGGATGGGTTAGGTTAGGTTAGGTTTCAGTTATCCATGTCGAATGAGGGTCTTGGGAAATAACGACTCTAAGACAAGATAGGTCGGATTTCACTATCTATCTATCCACCTATCCATCTATCCACCTAACCATATATCCACCTATCCATCTATCCATATATCCACCTATCCATCTATCCACCTATCCATCTATCCACCTATCTATCTATCCACCTATCCATCTATCCACCTATCCATCTATCCACCTATCCATATATCCACCTATCCATCTATCCACCTATCCATCTATCCACCTATCCATCTATCCACCTATCTATCTATCCACCTATCCATCTATCCACCTATCTATCTAATCTCACCTTATCGAAGCCGCTGAAGATGGTGAGGGAGCCACTGTCCACCTCCACACACTTCCTTCCCTCACCACTCACGTCCATGTCGGTGAATTTGATACCGGCCAGTGTGGGCACCTTCTTAAACCCCTTCTTCAGGAACTCACTCATGGACACTGTGGGGGGGGGAGGTGTTGAGAGATGAGAGGTGTGGTAGTAGGTGTGAGGTGTGGTGGTAGGTGAGAGGTGTGGTGGTAGGTGTGAGATGTGGTGGATGATGATGATGATGATGATGATGATGATGGAGAAGTGAGATGATGGAAGACTCTTAATTACCCTCAAGGAAGATGCTATAACTAATAGAGAGCTAAAGTAGTTCTGTACACATATCTTAGGCGAATTACTGTAATCAAATGTCTATAAATAATTAAGTACCGACAAGACGTGGTTATGTGAAATCGTTATAGACTACTTGGTACATTTTTAGACTATGTGAGGAGATCGTTTAGACTACTAGTTGAGGTTACATGAGGTCTTTTAAACTACCCAGATGTTGTTTTAGACTAGCGTTTCTTAACCTTTACCGACCTCAGCACCCCCTGTAGTCAGGTCTAGGCAGTCCAGCACCCCCTAAAATCGATTTCAGCACCTCGGGTTAAGAAACGCTGTTCTAGACTATGTGAGGTCGTTTTAGACTACCAGGTGCTGTTCTATATTATGTTAGGTCGTTTTAGACTACTAGGTGGTGTTCTAGACTGTGTGAGATCGTTCTTAGCTATATATTTTTTTTATTCTGGACTATAGGAGGTCGTTGTGTACTTGTATTATAATTATGTAGCTGTTCTGGGCTATATGAAGTCGTTATAGACTATTTGTACCTGTTCTAGACTACCTCGGACACCTCATACCCATGAAGTCCTTCTATGACCAACTGGGGATATTTTGATCGATCACAATTCGTTCTTAATATGTCTGGGAACACTAAAGTCTTTATCGAAATTAACTGGTAACTTCGTAAACCGTCTAACTGGGAACTAAGTAAACTGCTTAAAATGATACTTCGACTGACTGGGTCACATACTGAACCACCTCAAATTGACTGAATTTTGACTGACGTTACCCATAAACTTTTTAGGGACCTTCCGGGGCTCTCAAAGGAGACTCGTTTCTTACTCACATGGGATCGCCTCATAAAGCAGTGATATCATTATCCGTGGAAGGGATGGAGAGAGGGTGGGTGGGTGGGAGAGAGGGTGGGTGGGTGGGTGGATGGGAGAGAGGGATTTAGGGAGGGAAGGGGGGAAAGGAGGGTAGCAGGGAGGAAGGAAGGGAGGAAAGCGTACCCAATTCATTGTTATAATTGAAGGTTTCCAGCCAGTGTGAATTCGTCCTGAGATTTTGGTTGCTCTCTCTCTCTCTCTCTCTCTCTCTCTCTCTCTCTCTCTCTCTCATTTGTCTGATTCACTATCAATCCATTTGTCATTATATACCTCTGTCTCTCTCTCTCTCCTTCATTTATTTTTATCACTCTTTACCCAGTTCTCTCTCTCTCTATATATATATCGTCTCTCCTCTTCCACCACCTTAACGTCTCTCTTATCTTCCATTCTCTCTACTGCGGGTGGGGAGAGGACGAGTGATGGGGTGGGGAGAGGATGGGTGATGGGGAGGGGAGATGAGGCGGGTATTGATTATAGTGTAATAACATTTAGTCACTGATCACCATGAACGAAGCCTCTCCCCTACCTCCTACTCCCCCTCTCACCCACCTCCTACTCCCCCTCTCCCCCACCTCCTCTTCTCCTCAGCTACCTACCTCCTCCTCCTCTTCTCCCACCTTCACCTATCTCCTCTCTCCTCTCCTTTACCACCACCTCCTCTTTCTCCCTTCACACACACACACAACAAAAAAACAGTGTTGCAATTGCGTTCAGAAATGTCCACCTTTTTTTGATTTTCCAATTTTTCTCTTTGATAATGAGTCACTTTTCAGTCAGTATTTTAAGTGCACCAGAGAGTTCCTTTTCAAGTCGAGGTGTAGTTTTTAAAGCACCAAATTGTGAGAAAAAAGGTGATAAAAAAACACCCTTTCTATTTTCAATGCTTTGATGTGTATTTTAGGACAAGCTGAGTTAATGCTATTTATAGGTACGGAGGTAAAATGTTGTCATATCATACTACACCCAGGTTAATTAAAGTTTGGTTTTAAGTAAGGTCAATGTTTCAGGTAGGTCAGGGTTGGTTGAGGGGTAGGTTATAGTAGGGTGAGGTAGGTTAACTTTGGTGAGGGTACGTTAGGTTAGGTTAGGGTAGGTTAGGTTAGGTTAGGTTAGGTTAGGTTAGGTCAGGTCAGAATGCCAAGAAGTCGTTTATAATATGTATATGGGCCTAAGATCAGTATATAATGGTAATTTTCATCCCGTGAACACACACACACACACACACACACAAAACACAACACAACACAACACAACACAACACAACACAACACACGATATAACATCTTCTCTTGTATTCTTACGTGAGATATAATCCCTTAAATTAAAAAAAAAGATAAAAAAGTTACTCACAATTGACGTTTGTCTTCATGGGTATGTGGTAGTAGAAGAGGTGGGTATTGGGGCAAGCCTTGGCCACCTCTACCATATACTCCACCAAGTCCTCTGTTGTGGTCGGTTTGTCGTATAGGCAGGGAAGTACAGCTACCCCGTCCACACCCTGACTCTCAGCGTGACGAGCCTGCAAGTGTGACCCAGTGTGTGTGAGAGAGAGAGAGAGAGAGAGAGAGAGAGAGGTTCTGTTAGTACGACATCACAAGACTTTCACCGTGTCGCTTTCCCTGTCTCTCACTCTCTATCTCTTCCCATTTGTCTCTTTCTCTATGTCACCGCTCTCTCTCACCCACCAGTAAACCTTCTCCTTAATCCTTCGTGTCTTATCGTCCTCAACTCTCTCACCAAGATGTCGTCACCAAGTCCTCCCTCGCCACTGTCGAGGAACTGAAGCCGATTGTTGACATGTCCTAAATTGTGTAGTGTTCTTAGGGCACGAAGTTCTCTACACACACACACACACACACACACACACACACACACACACGAAATAATACCTGCAAATCGACCGTCAAATCTTCACTGGAAAATACATGAAACATAATTTTGTTTTCCCTGACACATCGTCACATCAGGAGGTAAAGAACAGAATCAAGGCTTCAACACAGGTGACAAATACAACTTCTTATTTTACCTTCAGTATAAGAACACATTGATATAAACTCTTAAAATAATAACGGTTTAACTTTAACCCTTTGAGGACGATGGTTTAACCCTTTGAGGACGATAGCTCGGCCTTTATAGACGATGGTTTAACCCTTTGGGGATTACACATTCTTATCCTTGAAAAAAAAAATGAGCATAGCCCATAAAAAACGATCATTTTTGACCCCTTAAAGATGGCAGGTTAAATCAAACTCAAAAGGGATGGATGGTGGGTGAGGATGGGATAGGATGGTAGTGGGGGAAGGGATAGGATGGTAGTGGGGGAAGGGATAGGATGGAAGAGGGGAAGGGATTCAAACAATTCTCCTTCCAAAACTCTTCCTTACTATACACCAGCACATCCTCACGTCAGCTCTCGTTCCCAAACACTACCTTCTCTTGCATATATCCCCAAGGTACTGACTGTGTACCCTGCTGCAGTCTGACGCATCTCCATATTCAGAGACAGACAAGGTGTGGTGCAGATTGTCAACAGATGCTGGGGAACGCTTGAATGTTGAGTATTGACTTTAGAGAATAATATTTAGTATTTGATAATGGTAATAATCTTAGGTTAGGTTAGATTATGTAATGTTAGGATAGGTTAGGTTATGTAATGTTAAGATAGGTTAGGTTAGGTTAGGTTATGTAATGTTAGGATAGGTTAAGTTAGGTTAGGTTAAGAAGTTTACGTTAAGCTTTTAGGTTAGGTTTAGATTGTATTAAATTTGAGGTTTTACTGAATATCTCGTCAGAATGGTGTCCGTAATGCCTAATTTAAAGCTGCCGTGGCCGAGATATTTCCCCCACCGTTCTCTCTCTCTATTCATCTGTCTCTATCTCTCTTTATCTCTCTCTCTATATATATATTCATCTCCCTCTCTCTCTGTCTCTTTCTTTATCTCTCTCTCTCTCTCTTTCTCTATTTATCTCTCTCTCTCTATTTATCTCTCTGTCTCCAACGCGTGTACGGTGTTCTCCTTTCTCCATCATTTATTCATTGTTCTTCCCCTACACGTGTCTAATGTTCTCTCTGTTCTTTCTCTCCAACATTCCTGTTCTATCTCCAACAATCCTCTGCAGTTCTCTCCCCACTTCTCCTTCTGTTCTCCTGGGTGTTACTATCTCCTGGGTGTACTAACTATCTCCTGGGTGTACTAACTATCTCCTGGGTGTACTAACTATCTCCTGGGTGTACTAGCCATCTCCTGGGTGTACTAGCTATCTCCTGGGTGTACTAGCTATCTCCTGGGTGTACTAACTATCTCCTGGGTGTATTAACTATCTCCTGGGTGTACTAGCTATCTCCTGGGTGTACTAACTATCTCCTGGGTGTACTAACTATCTCCTGGGTGTACTGACCAGCTCCTGGGTGTCCATGAGGCAGCCAGCGCCGCAGTGGATGATCATGGTGGACACTTCCCGTCGGCACTTGACCCAGGCCTCCGTCAGGGACTTTCTCTCTTCTACTGTCATGGACATTCCTTCACCTACTGTCCCGTTCACTGTGGTTAGAGGGGAGAGTGGTGAGTGTGTGTGTAGTGAGAGGGTGAGGGAGGGAGAGGGATGGAGAGGGATGAGGATGCAAGAGTGGGTGGGGGTTGTAATGAGAGGATGAGGGAGGGAGAGGGATGAGGGAGGTAGAGGGATGAGAGTGAGGGAGGGAGTGTGGGAAACTGAGGAAAGGGTGGGGGAGAGAATGGAGTGGGGTGATAGAAAAGGAAAGGGAGGCGTGAGGGAGAGTGTGATATAAAAAGTTACAAGCAAACTGTCAGGGAGAGTAAAAGGGGGAGAAAGAGAGGGAGATTAAAAAGTTAAGGGAGAGTACAGGAAGAGTGGCAGCACGAGGGAGAGAAAATGACAATGTAAAGGGTGATGGTAAAGGGAGACTGAGTGTGTGTGTGTGTGTGTGAGGGAGGGAAAGGCTAGTGAAAGTGGGTGAGAGTGGAAGGAGAAAGAGTGAGAGGAGGGTAAATGGTGAAGGAAGACGAAGGAGGGTGAAGGACTTAGTGAAGAAGATGATGTGATAAAGAAGAGGGAGAGAAGGAAAGATATTGAGAGGGAGGAAGAGGAAGAGAGTGAGTTAGGAAGAGAACGAGGAGAGAAAGAGAGAAAAGGGGGCGACGAGAGAGAGAGAGAGAAAGAGAGAGAGAGAGACAGGTGCATTTAGAGGGGTATATGGGAATCTACTCCTCACACATACACACACACACACACACACACACACACATTAAAGAAGGATCCACACGCCGGCACTGCACTCGATCATCTTCACTTCCCCAACTATAAAATTAGGCACCTGGTTCACCCATTAAAACGTAAATAAAAAGGCGAACTGTTATGTTGACCCGACATTATCGTTGTTGGACTAACGTATCATTTAACCTTATGACGCACTTAAAAACCTTCGTTGTTTAAGTGTAGTAATAACATTATAACAATTATTTATTGATCATCATAACACAGGTACAATATGTGGTGAGATAACTCACTATATATATATGAGAGACACTGTTTTACCACCCTGAAATAACTAAACTAAGTTGTATATTTACGTTTGATTCGTCAAATATAAACCCTGGTAACGTCGGGTGCATCATCTAACATACTGCGTCATAACCAAAGGCGGAGGGGCAACACGTTATCAATCCTGGCCTTCTTTACACCCAGGGGATTGGTTAATTACCTCTCGTTTATAAAGACCTGCGTCACAGCCTTGTCAGGTAATGTCATCAAAAATCTAATGAAGTGAGAAAAGTTACTTGGTGAGAGTAAATAAGGAAGGGGGAATAGTTCGTGGAAATATTTGGTAAAAAAAAAAAGAAAAAAAATGTAAATTAATTAGTTTGGTGTGTGGGTGGGGTTGTGTGGGTGTGTGGGTGGGGGTGGGTGGTAGGTGGGCGGGTGAACCTGTTTTGTCATTTTTTTTGTCATTAATCTAATTCTTTTTCCCTTTTCTATTGAACTCACTCTCTCTCCCTCTTTCACTCTCTCTCTTCCCCGTTTTTCTCCCTCCCACCTATTTCTCTTCCTCTCTCCTCTTTCTTTCCCTCCCACCCCCCCCCCCCCCCCCCCCCCCCCCCCCCCCCCCCCCCCCCCCCCCCCCCCCCCCCCCCCCCCCCCCCCCCCCCCCCCCCCCCCCCCCCCCCCCCCCCCCCCCCCCCCCCCCCCCCCCCCCCCCCCCCCCCCCCCCCCCCCCCCCCCCCCCCCAAGGCACCATATTCCCCACCCTCCGTCTCTCAGTCTTGTGGGACAGGAGAACGTACCTCACCCATGAGAATAACAGACGATGATCACACCTGCTGGGAACTACCACAGGTGACTTCATTTCCCTCTCGTCTCAGGTGAATTATGTCTCTTTGTGGAGAAGGAGAAGAGATACTGGTCCCTAGAGATAACAACTAGTGTAATATTTTCCAAGTGGGTGATGATTAGATAAGGTTCAAGGCTTGTAAATTGTGTACGGTAGAGTTTATAAAGGTGTAACCCATTGATCAAATCACCACACACAGGTAAAATTATATAAACAGGTGGACTAATTAGCTTCGGAAGTATATATAGGGAGATGAAATGTGACATGTAAAACACACATAAACAAACACATAAGTAAAACACAAACAAACAAAATAAGTGAAACAAAAACATTGGGACTTGTGTGTTTGTGATATAAATACAACAAACAGAGATCTACATACAAACACGTTAACAAACACCTCGGGGGGGGGGGGACAAACAGGACCTTGAATTTTGATATAATAAATTCTCATTAATTATATAGGAATTTATAGATTTACAATAACAAACTAAATGTATAATAAATGTATAAATGTATATATAAATAAACAATCCAACGAGAAGAGATGCAGTTAGCTTTGTCTGTCTGTGTCTGTCTGTCTGTGTCTGTCTGTCTGTCTGTGTCTGTCTGTCTGTCTGTCTGTCCTTCCATATACATGTCTCCACCAATCATGTCGTAGAGCCAAATGTTAGTACACTCCCTGGTTGGTGAATCAATGACCCAGTTAAGTTAATGTATGTGTTTACAGCCCTGAGTTAGAGGAGGTAGTTAAGTATACAGGTATACACGGGGTCTTAGGCCATCCATCCATCCATCCATCCATCCATCTATCTATCTATCCATCTATCTATCCGTCCATCTATCCATCTATCCATCCATCCATCTATCTATCCATCCATCCATCCATCCATCTATCTATCCATCCATCCATTCATCCATCCATCTATCCACCCTCACTGTCTCACTCCCTCTCCCCTTTCAGTTGATGTTTGCTTTACTTCTCTACCTAACTTTATCATCTATTTGATTACATGTTTATCTTTCCGTCTGTGCTCTCTCTCTCTCTCTCCCCCATCTTCCACACTCAAGCTATACTCCTCCTTTCCCAAGTAACCTCATTGCTTACCCTCCTTCCCCATACAACTCCACAGCATTCCCCATAACCACATACCTCCTTCCCCATAACTCTCACAAGTTACCTCCTCCTCTTCCCCCACAAGTAACACCACCTCCCCCCACCCCTACCTAACAAGTAACATACATGTCACCATTTACGATCAATAACATCATCGTCCGCTGTTTTTGTCGTCAAGGGTGTACACTATAGACGGCCATTATGTCGTTTATCATCGTAATTGACAGTTAGTCTACAAGAATGATCCAATTGGGTGGCGTAATGGACATTCTCCTCACAAGTTAAGCAACAAATACTCGAAAACATTATAATAGGGTCTCTTATTTAGAAAACTTTATTAATAGTCATTCTGAAGTTAGTTTTGGTGTGTTTTAACAAAAAGTGAAAACCAACTAAACATTGGTCTCTATTAGAAACCTTTATAAGGCTATTAAAAACAACAATAAGATAATTGGTCTAAAAACTATAACAACGATTAAATTAGTTACCTGGACTAACTAAGGTCTAACAAGGATACAATTAACTAGGACAATAAACTAATAAGTGCCTTCTATGAACGAGGAATTAGTTATTTAGACAAACTAATGATAAAAAACTCAGCTATATAAACAAACTTGCAATAACGTGGAAACTAATCACATAAAACAACTCCGGTATCATTCCATTACTCAAGGACAAACGGGGGGGAATTTCACTCAATATCTTGTGCTCTTGAGCGTGGTGTGTGGAGGAGGGAGGGCGCTTCAAGTCCACATCATAATGCAATAAATCGTTCCAGAGGTTCAGTTCTGAGTGAGTTGGTCCGATAGTATACTTGTTGTGTAGTGTGGATGCATTAGTGGTAGATCTAGTGGTGGTGGTAGGAGTGGTAGTAGTGGTGGTGGGGTAGTAGATGTGGTAGTATAAGTGGTGATGGTGGTAGGGGTGAGGGAGGTGTTAGGTGGTGGTAGTGTTGGTAGTAGGGGGGTAGTGGTGATAGTAGAATTGATAGTAGTGATAGTGGCAATAGTAGTAGCATTAGTAGTGGTGGTGACAGTGGTATAGGTAATAGTGGTGGTGGTAGTAGTGGTGGCAATGTGGAAAATGGTAGTGGGCAAACTCTTCCCTCACCCTTATTCTATCATCTACTATATATAATTTTATTTAATATTCGTAAACAAAAACAAACATATCCATTGAATTATGTATAATATCAAGATGTGTTTCCTCTAAGAAGCATTAATTATTACTTTCCACTAAAAATCTCATTATTGTTTCAAGTGGATCTAAATACCACTGAGGATTTCGTACGTGTTGACCCCAGGCTCTAGTGAATAATACAACCACCACCTGATGTGTAATTTATGGTAAGGATGGATGTTGCGTGAGGGGAAGGCTTGAGTGAGGGTAGGGTTTGAGTGAGGGTTGATGTTGGGTACGCACATACATGCATAAAATACACACACACACACACACACATACACGCGCTTGTGAAGGAAAAGTCTTTTATAACCAATCTAAAAACATGAGTTGTCTTATAAACTTACCCCAGATACCTTTCACTCCTCCCTCCTGCAGACACTTGGCGTAAGCTGGGATGACCTCCAGGTTTAAGGATCTGTCAAGGTTAAAGTGACATACAGGACAAGAAGAAAGTGACATCATCATTATCATCCAAATATAAATTATCATTAAAAAAAAAAAACATCTACCGAAAAAACACATCAGCGGAGGATTACGATGAGATATAATCACCAAAACTAAATAACAGCTTAAGGTTATGTAGTGATAATCCACTACATACTCACTACAGTAAACCTTTTCTTTCCAATTAGTGGTGAGGGAAGTGGCTCCGTCTTGAGTACAGTACACAGCCAGACACTCGCCTCACTTATGTATATTTCTGAATTTAGCTGATGATGACAAACATGAGTTAATGTCTTGTTTAGCTGTAGATAGAATTGCAATTTTCTCCTGATCAATGATGATGATAGTTAATTTACTGTTTGTATGTCTGTCTGTTTCTGTCTGTATGTCTGTCTGTTTCTGTCTGTTTCTGTCCGTCCGCCCCCCCCCCCTGTCTCTCTCTCTGTCTGTTGAGACTTACCCATTTTTTTTGAAGGGCGTGAATGTGGGCGCCATCATCCCTCGGAAGGCAAACCTCGACTGTTGAAGAGAATTGTGAAAACAAATAATATTATAGTAAAACAAAGGAAAAACCCAGCCTTGACCTAACCTAACCCAACCTTGACCTGACCTGACCCCAAGGTAGTGTTAAGTTTTAATCATCAGGTAAAATAAGCTTAGGATCTCGGTTTAATTTTCCTGAAAATCAGACAACCGGAAAATTAACCTGAAGCCGCTATTATTCCGGTAGTCCAGTGATCTCTAGGTCAGCCCGTGTTGTGGGAGGCGACACAATGAGACGTGTGGTGTTGTGGTAATTTTCACAGGAAGATAATTTAACGACAGTAAGCGGTGACTTGAGTTACAGTTTTGTATCGCGAAATATACTGTTTAGTCAAATTTTGCTTTTAGACTTTGTACAGTAAAGTTGAAATACCTTCTCATATCATTATTTTAAAAGTGTAAGAGTGTCCAGGTAAATGTTGAATTAATCGAATATATTATTGTCATTTTACAAGGCTGTGTCATAGGAGTCAGACTCACGTGTGGTGCAGCTTACACCCTTAATCTAACATCAAATGACGCCGTCTTTTCAAACTAGGTCACGGTCGTATGAGGTCAAGGGAGTTGTCGAGCCTTCAGGTCACCAGGAGTGTTACCAGGTGATTTAATTGTGTGACCTTGGTTAATCCTGTTACCTCTGCCTTTACACGAGGGTTAAGGTCACCCCCCCTGTCCTCACACCTCAGTGGCTAGCTAAGTCACATGGCATCATCTTTCAATTTCATATTTCCAAGCTATGACGACTTTCTCTCTGCTATACCTGGAGGGGGTTAAGTTAGATTAGTGTGAGGTTAGGTTAGGTTAGAGTAGAGTAGATTAGATTATTTTAAGTTGGGTTGGGTTAAGTTAGCGTCACTTTATGTTAGGGTAATTAATCTTAAGCTGAAATAAGCTGGGGATTAATCTTCAGTTTATCCAATTAAAAGCGTCGACGTCAATAATGAAGAGGTAAAACGCAGTCATTACCGGCATGATATTTTGGGTAAATATTGAGTCATTATTAATTCAGCCGATGAAGGCAAAAATACTTGACATGTTTAATGAGAAAAATCCACTTGGTGATTATTTGTCAGTTTTCATGAGTGTTTGTACCACTACTCTTAATGACCAGGGTTTATGGTGAGGATACACACACACACGTATACACACACGTATACACACACACACGTACACACACACATGAATACACCCTGCACCCCCCCCCCACACACACACACCTTGTTTACAGGTTGCCTTACCTTTTTCACCCTCACGTTTACTCTTCCTGCTTTGCACTTTTCATTTCTCTCTGTCTCAAACAGGATAACTCTTCCTCCCTCTCATTTGTTACTGTCAACTGTTGTTTAAAATATTCTCCACATCTCCCTTTTGCTCTTTCACTTTTTTTTTAACCCGTTTCTCTTCTCACACTGCCATTTATTTGTTCTCTTGTCTTTATCATTCTATTCCTAATCTTCTGGAACAAGAGAATATAATAATAACGCCATTTACGACGTCCCTCATAATCTTAACATAATGAAACTTTACCCAAATTAAGTTAGGATAAATTAAGTTAGACCAGGTAGGCATCTGGTTCACCATTAGTCTGGATGACATTCAGGTACATTTATAACACAGATTCACCATGAAATAGGAAATATACTGAAATTATTGTCATGACACAATTTTTCCTAACAATTCCCTAGTACATTATCAAGTCATCTCTCATCAATAATTACCAACAATTACTAATATTAGAGAACAATTATGTGGAGTCAACAGATTCATTAGTAACTTCACTGTGATTTTAACGTGCAGCATTACCGAGGTTCATTATTTTTGCATCGTCAGTAATGGAAGAGATAACGTGTGTAGGAAGTGTTGTGAAAGGGAGTAATGGTGTTTTCCCCATCAAGATATAAAGGTGAGGAACTGTAACGCATAAGACATAAAGGAGTGACTTACCATTTTGGAAGATATTCTGGTGTGGTCTGTAAAAAAAAAAAGAAATGTTGAGTAATTAGTGGATGAGTGTATTGAATATTATTACTAGTGATTATATATACACACACACACACACACACTCCCCTTCTTGCCCTTGAGAACTCCCCGGCCACAACACATAGCAACACATGCTCAGTCAGGCGTCTTGTTCACACACACACACACACACATCCCTGAAAACAAATAATTATATCATTATTATCATTTACTTTTACCTTTAAAGTAGACAAAAATAATTCTCCTAAGAAATTTCACGACAAATCAAACTCCTATTTTCTTATACAAAATTAAAATAAATCATTATGGAACTGTAGTCTAATTTAGAATATATGTACTTTAGTTTATCGAGCACATGAGACCTATGATGAGGGAATGACTCAATAACAGCAATAATGAAGAACCAAGTACCTACCGTATGTGAGGTCGAGCAGATACACACTACAGCTTACAGTAGTACACTCTTGTTGTCAACTGGGCTTGGTGGCATCTGGTGGGTTTCCCGGATGCTCTCTACCCCCGTTTTCTGTGAACGTGCCCGAGTTTGAGGGAGGACTATGATCTTGGCTTAAGACACCTACCTCATGTTATATATCTTTAGTGATCTTAACTGATAAAACGCGTTAATCATTGTATCAAAACACTGAAGTAAACCTAAGACGTATATTAGTTTCCGTATAACATAATGAGGAACATCCTTGGTCGAATCAACCTCCTGCTTACCACTGTTTGTATACCATTCATACTTAGTGAATTGCTTTATATCTCTACTATGTGTTTGTCTGTTTAGTATTATAAAAACCTTACGATGATATTTGGTGTTGAAGGAGATGTGTATAGTTTTAACATTACAGAATACAAGACTCTGCACGTGGGATACAATAACCTTTAATAAAAATATTCTGGATACTGTTGATAAATCAGTCATTGAAGGCAGCACAATAAATGGGAGCAACAGTGAAAAGCCGACCGAGATTTAGGAATTATAAGTCGTATTTAGAAACGTAGATAAGAAAATACTCCTTCCATTTTTAAGTCTCTCGCCCTGGAAGCCCCCCATCTGGATTACTGTATAAAGGCATGGAAAATCTAACCTCCAGACAGACTTAATATCTATAGAAAATGATGGCCATTAGGTAAAAAGGTAAAAATGTGGCTCACCTGAACGTAACCACTCGCCCCCCCCCCCTTGCGCCTCCAGGTAGCATTTGAGTGATTCTTCAGCAAGTTACATGAGCTGAGGGGGGCTGTTGTTCATGTGATCCAAAATTAGTCCTTAATCTAATCGCCTGGTTATGTCAACACCCTGCTTGCACACTCACCTTGGTCTAGACGTATCGTGTGAAGGTCTGCATTGGGTCTTGGGATTACATCAAGATTAACCACCCTAACGCTAACCTAACCTAACATAACCTTGAGTCAAAAGTACCTCTCTCTCTCTCTGTCTGTCTGCTTGTCGGTCTCTCTCTCTCTCTCTCTCTCTCTCTCTCTCTCTCTCTCTCGTGCAAAATTATATAAGCTATAAAATGTGAGACCAACATACGGTTCTTCCCAGAGCTATCAGCAGGGCGTCGGCTCCCATGCCACAACCACCACCACAGTGCAGTACAGGTCATATATTGCCTCCTTGTGTGCCGAAGGTTTAGTATACAATATGCTGCACCCACACGTTCCCTGTCAGTCAGGCTTATGGGACCCACTTTCACTTTCATCTTTCACGGTCAGTCAAAGGTTAAAAGACAGAGAGAGAGATAAAGTAGTATAGACGTTATCGGTAATCGGCAATTATCCCTATCCCTATTTATCGCGACATTCAGGTTAGAAGAAGTAAATATGAAAAAGCAAAAACTCGGAAGGGATTTTGTAACATAATCGCGTTTATATAATAATACTAATACGAATGTACTGGTCAACATCTGAACTGTAAATTACTTGTTTTTCTCCCAATTTCTGTTGACATTTACATTTTCCATAATATAACATAATTATCATATCACCCATGATGTGCGTGCGTGCGTGCGTGCTGAGAGAATCAAACCAAGAATACAGAACATTTATTTACAGTAATCAGTAGAGGTACAAGAGCAAGTGGTGTTTATAAAGCACGTGTCAATACTCGATTACTCTGCAGCACGGCTTTGAGTTCCGCCGAGTTCTTGAATATTCATGAACATCAAGAAAAACTGAAACTGTGGAGGGAAATTTTCTGTCTCCTTGTCTTTCTCTTTAGTTCTCTCTTCCTCTCTCTTTCTATCTTTCTATCTCACTCACTATATTGTTTTATTGAGCTTTTTTCCATGTTTCATTTTCTCTCTGTCTGGTGTGTGTTTACGCATTTATTTCTGTTCGTTTTTCTCTTTTTTTCTGCATCTCTTCCTCTCTTTATTTCTCTCTTTCTCTCTCTCTTTCATTGTGCCTCCCTGTTCGTCTTTGTGTGTGTCTCTTTCTCTGTCTGTTTGTCTGTATTTCTTAAACAATAATGGGTTTGTTTATAGATTTCATATTAGACAGAGAGAGAGAGAGAGAGAGAGAGACAGGTGATTCCGGAGGTGAGTGACATGAGAGGGTGGTGAAGAAGCTGTCAGTGTACGGGAGGAGGGACGAAAAGAGAGAGAGAGAGAGAGAGAGAGAGAGAGAGAGAGAGAGAGAGAGAGAATAAAAGATAAGAAGGAATAAAACCCAATAGTCAGTTTACAAGATGAATTACAGAACAGAGATAAAGCCAAGGGAGATTGGTTTTCATTTTTCCGCTTTTTGTTTTAATACCAGTAAGTCAAAATAGTGTTGGTCTGTGTATTCCTGATTGGGTCTGTATATATTCAAAGAGTCAATATGATATTTTTTACTTATCCACTATCTATTAACTGATTGGTTTCATTGTCATCCTGAGGGAAGATGGCAACGACTCCTCCTCATCCATCTGTACGAAGGAGGTGAAGGAGGTGATATCCCTTAATGTGGCAAGTCTCAGGAACAATTTGCCACGACTCATAGATGGTAAAGACGTTGGCAGCAACTGACATGATTGTGGTAGCGAGCTCGTCAAATATGTTGTCCAGGGAGGTGACGTTGGAGAGCAGTAAGGAGGGGAGATTGTACCATATTAGGGGAACTTCAGTGTATTGGTACGGTCTGTCAGGAGTAAGTTTCTTTGGTTTTCTACTTTAGGTGACGGTCTTGATGGGCTTCTGTTTATGACGTCCTTATCTGTGGCTACCAACATGGAATATGTTCAGTGAATTTATTAGCACAATAACACTGCCATCAGTATATCCGTTCCTTCGCTTTGAACTATACAGGGTGCGCCAGGAGTACTTCACTGGTGGACATCTGTTAATATCTGTCTCGTCGTAAACACCGCGGTAGTCCTTGCCTCTGGTACATTGAGGGTCACCGACATACAGTAGTACCTAAGGGTTAGTACTACACTGCTCACTGGTGATAGTTATTGTAAATCACGCTTGTTTTTCAATTGGGATACATAATTGGATCACTGTTTGATAACCAATCATTGCACTGAACACTTGAATGTTTCGCTGATAAATCTCGGTGTAGTGAGGTGGTGAAGGGGATGAGGGAATGTATGGTGGGGCGGGAGGAGGGCAGGGCCAAACAAACTGCCTGGAGGGTGCCAAGGCCTTTTAGGAACAGGTCCTATAAATGCAGAAACTTAACAGAAATGTTGATTACTAGATCTGGGGGCCTATAAGAACTGGGATCTATTATTAATGTGGTATATTCGTAATGGGGTCTATTAGAACTGGGGGTTACTATGACTGAGTTCTTATTAGATTAAATATTACAGGTGTTTATCAATATTGGGACCGCTTAGGACTGGGGCCCATTAGGACGGGGCCCAATATCATCTACAAGCACTTTACCAATCGTGTCAGTAATGAGTGATTTTATTTACCTCAGAAACTCTACTCTCTGATACACGCCTCAAGTAATCGAACCATCACCAACCTCCTGGTCACACTCTAACCCACCTACACCCTCCCATTGCCCGCTTCAGTGTTTCAGCCTGGTGCTCGGATCTTGTTACTTGCAACTTTTCGGATCATTTTATTGCAATAATTCTTATACTGTATTTCAATATATTAGAATATTATAGTTTGATAATTTATTAGCGAATTATATATTATAATTTTGATAGATAATTTAATTATACGAATTTTATATTAAAACTTAAATATACAACTATTATACACGAATTTAAATACTACCGTCAAATAGGCATTTAACGTTGGGTGAATTTTATATTGTTGGAATTAAAATTATTATGTTGCTTCAATTATACATTCGATATAGTAATGCATCACAGGATTTTATTGAGAAAATTTTATTTGGTAATTTCCTGTATGAATCTCGCTCTACAGGTAATCTTACTGGAGAGAGGAAGTGAAAACATCTTTTATGACCCTGATGAAGACGAACCCAAAAAGTTCTTAATTAAAAGTGGGTCCAGAAGTAATCTAGCGACAGATGTGAAAAATATAAATCTTTGTCGAGGACGGAAGGTAGTGAGAACACACAAAAATACGTCACTAGTAATTCTCGCGTGATCACACACCCGGTGGCGGAGGGTAAAACATTGGAGTTACGACCCCATAGTGAGTAATGAGCCACCTCCTCGTGGGTAAAGGTCCAGAAGAGGAAGTTAATAACCTCCTTTGAACCACTAGTCAGGGGATGAGAACCTTACAAGCACCAGCCATTAGGACTAGAACCTTCCCAGCACTAACCATTAAGACTTTAAACCTTCCTAACACCAACCATTAGGACGAGAACCTTCCCAGCACCAACCATTAAGACTAGAACCTTCCTTGAAGCACCAGTTGGCACGACAATAACCTTCCTACAAATCAGAGGCTGAACGAGATCCAGAATAAGTACTCCCCGGCTACAGAAACCCTATGCAACCTACAGAATCCCCGGCTACAGAAACCCACTACAACCTACAGAATCCCCGGCTACAGAAACCCACTACAACCTACAGAATCCCTGGCTACAGAAACCCACTACAACCTACAGAATCCCCGGCTACAGAAACCCACTACAACCTACAGAATCCCCGGCTACAGAAATCCACTACAACTTACAGAATTCCCCAAATTTACACTCCAAAAAATTCCTTAAAGCAAAGTTTGTTTGGTCGAAGTTCATTTCTTGGAGTAGGCTAGCAACTGGGGTATGGAAAAAGTACTCTGAGAGGAACGTAAACACCGTCAGTAGTGGAGATCATGTCCCCTGGGGTAGAGGAAACGAACGTAGGTAGCGTCAGAAGTATGCCATAGATTGTTTTAAGAGGATTTGGGGTGTGAACTAAAGGGCCATTTGGTCTTATTGGCAGCCTCTGATGTGTACTGCGGCAGATATTGTACTGTGTTGTGTTGTGTTGTGGGGATGTGCGTTGTGTTGTGTTGTGGGGATGTGCGTTGTGTTGTGTTGTTGGGGTGTGCGTTGTGTTGTGTTGTGGGGATGTGCGTTGTGCGTTGTGTTGTGGGGATGTGCGTTGTGTTGTTGTGTTGTGGGGATGTGCGTTGTGTTGTGTTGTGCTGTGTGTTAGATTATCTTAGCATTAGTTTGTTTAATCGTCAGGTGAAATAAGCTAGGGTGTCTAATCTTCATGTGATCCAATATCTTTGAGAAGTTGAATTCCGTTGACGATTGAGTCTTAGTGTTATCTTAAAACACAGATTTAGTGATTAAATAGTATAGGTACGTGTGCACCAAACTACCAATTTTGTTGTATTTCCTTTTCAATTTCATGATATAAATATGATTAATTTGATATCATTGTCAGAGGTCACTGCAGTATCTTCGGGGGTGTCATGTCAAGTGGTTAGGTCATCACAGAGAATGACTCGGCACGCTGACCTCACCTGACGGCATATTAGAGCCAACCTGTCGCTGGTACACAGAGAAGTGTTCATCAGCGCTGACACGACAACAGTGCCAGAGGTCAGGTTATCGCAGAAGCTCCCCCAAGGACCAAGTATTAAAGACGGTCTGGGGTAATAAAACAGTGTGTCATTAATTCACCATACTGTAATAATCAGTGTGTGGTAATATGAACCTTATGTGGATACCTGTCTCACCTTACCTATTATAATTAGCCGTGAACCAGGACTCAGGCAAGGTAACTCACTACCTGTACCCAAACATAACCAAAATTAATATATTGATTTGAGGTCTGGAAGATCTCCTACAAAAATACGAGACCGAGAGATTTCTAGGACTTTATTACTGATTATATGGGATAATTCAATCTGTTGCGTCGTTTAGAATCATACAGTAAACACACACACACACACACACACACTCACACGCACACACACACACACAGACACACACACACACATACACAGACACACACACACACACACACCACGAAGCGTCGGACCAGCTGAAGATCATCAAAAAATAGCCACACTTAAAGAATTATACTTCACATTAACTATTAAAATCATGTTCAAACGCCACAGAACTCGGCTCTCGGTAACACACACATATCATACTGACGTTCTGTACCTTCACTACCCCAAATATATATATCTCATGCCGAGTTCTCATTGGCTGGGAATTTAATTACACTTCCCTCGATTGGACAAAAGCTGAAGAGACTGTGTCCTTAAAATACTGTGGATGTATCGTTAATTCATTACACACGTCCTCTCTCGTGTACAGTGAACCATGGACTCTCTCTCTCTCTCCCTTGTGTGAGTCGGGTTAATTATCCAACTTTGTGTGCCTAATTCATGTGTATATTACCCCATTAATGGACCTATTTCCAGTAGAATTTATCCTATTTATGGACCCATTTCGCCTTTTAATTACCCCCACTATTTTTTCCTATTTCAGGGGTCTATTTACTCATTATACGTTATCTACTGAGATTCCTATATTATATTCCCCTATTTCATTTTTTTCTCCATTTTAAAGCTCCAATTCAGATTAATTCAACTATATCAAACGCCAATTTCATTTATTTCCCAATTTAAGGCCCCAATTCATAACTTATTTACCCA
The DNA here is from genome assembly GCF_018991925.1 of Homarus americanus. NCBI lineage: Eukaryota > Metazoa > Arthropoda > Malacostraca > Decapoda > Nephropidae > Homarus > Homarus americanus. Next base: position 6,477,608 of record NW_024733734.1, read on the forward strand.
TTTCACTCCTTAGTTTAAGATACAAATTTCTAACTAACGCCCTATTTCTGATCAAGTATATCTGTTTGAGGTCTCTATTTCAGGATAAATTTCTCCAAGTACTTCGTTGTTTCAGGTCGCGTGTCCCTAATTACTGTGCCCAAGACTCACGTGTTAATTGCCCCTCATTAGGAAACACCCTCGTTGTGTTAGAGGTTTTTCTGAGCTATAATTGCTGTCATTAACTATGTAACCTAATCTAACCTAACTTTAATCTTAACCTAACAAACAGACAACCTAAGTAGGGATCTGTGAACGAGAGAAGTAGCTCTGGGATGAGTAGGGAAGAGGAGAAGGAAGAAGGTAAGGAGGAGGAGGAAAAAGGGGAAGGAGGAGAAAAGACGGGAGGGAAGGGGAAGAGAAGAAGGGGGAAAAGGAGGGAAGAGGGGAAGGAGGCGGAGAAAATAAGGGAAGGAGGAAAAAAGAGGGGAAGAAGGAGGAGGGAAGAGAAGAAGGATGAAAGAAGAGGGGGGAAATAGGAGGAGAAAAGTGGGTAAGATGAAGGGAAGAAAGGAAGAAAAGGGAGGAGAGAGGGTGAGGAGGAGGACACGAGGGAGAAGCAAAAAGGAAAAAAAAATGTTAACCATCCAGCTGTGTGTTTATGAGATGGCCTTCTGGCACGGACACCCCTTGGCAATATTTATGTGGCACTCTCATCTCTCCCTGGTTCACTGGCTCTACCTGGCAACGTGGGTTAACCTGGCACAGTGGCACTCGATAGTAAGGTGGCTCTCTCTCTCTGTAATGGTGGTACTCCTTGGCTTATTAGGTTAGGTTAGGTCAGGTTAGGTCAATCAATATACAGGGTAGAATAGAAATTGATGAGGTTAAGTTAGGTTCAGGAATTAATAACAAACAATACTTTATGTTACTTAATAATTTTCTTCAGATAAATGTACAGTACTTAACAGGAGCCTTCAAGGGACCTGTAGCGCACGAAAGACTTAAACACATCACAAATATTCCTGTTATTCACTTATAGTAACTGAATTGTCCTTGTTAGATCACCTGTTTCAATTCCAACACCAAAGATAATATTCGTATTTCACTGATGAGTTATAGACGCCGCAGTATCGATTTCAGGGTTTAAATCTTGTCTAATTTGATCGCCTAGAATACCCATCAGAGCATCACCAATCAACACTATTGGACATAAACATAAGTAATTAAGTATCGACATTAACTTCTGAATCATGAATTACAAAACAGGATAACAGTGGGTAGAGAACTCTTATGTAAGGTGGTCGGTCATGGTGGGTGAGTTACGTCTCATATATGCTAAGTAAGCCATCGTCATCTCTCACTGTAAAACACTGTCTCCTGCCTTCGTGTGTTGCCAAGAGGGTCGTATAGGGGTGTGGGAGAAGGAGTTGATCGATGAACGGCAGACACCCCTCCCCCCCCCTCCCCTTTGATATGTCACTGTTCCAATACCTGTTCACACGTTGGCAATTATCTATGAGAGTGTATCTTGTTGTTGTGGTTCTTCTTCTTCTTCTTCTTCTCATCCTCCTTTATCGCTCTTTCTATGTCTCTTTTCACTCTTTCTCTCTCATCTCGCTCTTGGTCTGCCTCACTTCATGTTTCAATCCACCACCAGTAAATTAGTCGAGTCGCTGCCACATACTGAAACAACTTTATTCAATTTATTCGATACATGATAACAAAAAAAAGTCATGCAAAAAAATAAAAGTAACAAGAGTCGGGTAAATAATGTCTTTTTATGAGGTATTTGTAATATATTTATTTTTTGTTTTTTTTATTTGATGTTAAACTACGTCACACACATATAAAAAGAACCAGGTAAATCATTATCTCACCACCTGGGGAATTTATTTACCTGTATTATAACATAGAGATTAAGGCACCACCATACTTCACTCTCTTCGTTCTGTCAATTACTGTGTATATTATTGATTCTGTATGTCACTCCCCCAGTCTAATGAGGAAAGAGTCCTACCTTGTTTTCCACGTTGACAGGTGAGAGAATTTAACATATGAAGATAAGTTGTAGGTTAAGATGTAACATTAATTAATCAGTCAAGATGTTTGAGGGTTGGCGACCACGGCCCTCCTTTCCATATATTATCAGGCCGTCTTTATCATTCCTCCCTCCCATACCTTCTATCACTGCAGATTACATGTTCAGTGGTACTTCATTGTCTCTACCTTTCCCTTAACCCTTCTACCATTAATTTTACTAATTATTATCTCAACTGTTATAAATTCAATAAACTCATCTTTAGTCATAGGAAAAAAATACAATATATAATTTCCCCGGTGAAATAAGTTCCCAGGGTTACTGTCGCTGCTCCTGCCAGTAACGGAAGTACTTGAAAAAAAATTATTTCAATAAACCTTAAAACCTCAAATATTCAATTGTTAATAACACAGTAAATGTCATCAGGGGTAAAAATACGAACAAAACCCGCCCGAGTTTACCTCCTGCTGGTGCCACATATAACACGAAGTTTTGTTTAAATACTGGCGGTGGTGTTGTCAGCTGTGTGTGAAGGTAAAACACGACACGTAAATTGACAAGTGGACGTGGTTGATGGAAATACTCTTTGACGAGTGAAAACTTTAGCAAGTGACAAATGCATCTGTCTAACTGTGTTGGATTATTTGTCACTTACCGACTTGACACATTATTGGAGTATATATATATATATGTGTGTGTGTGTGTGTGGATCGGAACTAAGAGCAATTACACATACAATTTATCATTTTATTTAATGTCTCATGCAAAAAGGCCCAAAATCTTGTCCACACACACACACACGTCAGCATCACCCGCCAACAATCACTGACCGTCATGTTCTTTACTCACTCACCCACACCGCTGCTTCCTGGGTGCTGTTCTCTTCATTACACTCATATAATAATGTTGGCTCAACCATCCTTCCATACATCCCAATATTGGTCGTCTTTCTCTTAATCCATGTATCACTTTCTACCCCTTCCTCTCCCCTGTAGTAGTCGAGGTCATCAATCATCATTCTTTGGGCTGACTCGTCCAATCCCACCTACCTGTTACACCTCACTTCCTCCATTGTCCCTCTACGAGTAAACATTGATTTCCCTCCCTGGCTTCTGAATGTTGTAGGTTCAAACTAACATCAATCAGACTTGGTGTCTCTGGAATGAAAAAAAAAAAAAAACACGAATAACTAAAATGAGAAATTAACAGTGACTTATGGTATAATTTCAGGTTAAATATTTATACAAGAATGATTTTATGGCTGTGTAAATATCTGGCAAACACGAACATAATACCGAATTCTTGGTGGAGATAGAACACGCTAGAGACATATAATTACTGTTTGTGTCAACTCCCAGAGAATAAAAAAAACACGATGAAAAAAGTCAATATCATAATGACTAATGATTGATGTCACCTACGGTTCCTACTCGTTTATAATGTAACACAACACTGAGGAAACACCCGAGCGCCTAACCACAACAAACTACATTATATAAACTTACCAGGACTAGTATTAAGCTTTTACATATCTCATACTATATTTAATTTCGTGTGTATTTTAACAATATATAAATGTATTCGTTCAACTCTTCACACGCAAATACTCACGACTGAAGAGGAACGTTGAAACAAAAGAAGAAAAGTTTACAGCAGAGATAAATACACTCATGAACTACGGTGGTGTGTGTGTGTGTGTGTGTGTGTGTGTGTGTGTGTGTGTGTGTGTGTGTGTGTGTGTGTGTGTGTGTGTGTGTGTGTGTGTGTGTGTGTGTGTGTGTGTGTGTGTGTGTGTGTGTGTGATGATGCAGAACAATTAACTCTTGTATTATATATATCCATATCCAATCAGGCTATAATTTAACATCAAATTAACACCATAGGAAAGAGTCAGTTTGATTATCCATACATCGTAAAGGTCAAGTACCACACACACACACATACGTATCAGTAAACGAAAGAATTCAATTAACATAACTAACTCTTTCCTTCACTCTTTATTTCTCGCGTTCAAAAGCAAAAACAGAACATGGTGTGGGATCTTTGACACCATGCTGAGACAACTAACACCTACAAAACATAAAACTCGGGATAGTTCTTGTTGTTGGTAATTTATCTTGTGGTTTGTTGTAGTCGGTTGCAACAAATTCCTCTTCTTTAGTGGTTCAAAGTTTGTTGTAAATATTATGGGCGAATGTATGTGTGTGTTTTGTTAATCACTTGTGTCATAATCTTTAGAATGTGGTTAAGTGGTGAGGAACGATGAGGAGGAGGAGGAGGAAGAGGAGTAGGAAGGGGAGAAGGGGGAGAGAGAGGAAGAGGGGTCTGAGTTCTCATGGGCCCTTCTCTCCCTGATGGACCTTATAGCTCTGTTGACCCTCTATCCTAAGGGTTATTTTAGGGTCGTGCCTATTACAACTGTCACCCCATTTGACCTGTAGCTAAAGTCATACTAACATCATACAGAGAGAGAGAGAGAGAGAGAGAGAGAGAGAGAGAGAGAGTATTTTAATTACTAAAAACTTATATATTATTGGATATGTTAAATTAACGCTTACTGACATTACTTAGCTATGTGTAAACAGGTCAACATATTGTATTTTCCAATGTAATTAATTAAAATATATAATAAATGAATATTACGCTTTCATATGATTGAAATATTACACAAATTGTACACAGTAATTTGTTGATTAGACAATTAGACTCATAACGAAATACTATAAATGTGTGTTTATAAAATAACAGTCTTGTCATAGATATTTATTAATAAACAAAAAAAAATATTATTTTTGTCAATGTAAATATTAGAATAAGATGTAAAGGAAAACACAGTATAATTTTCCTTTAGTTAACAGAAACAGCAAAAGCTTTTAAATGACCACTTAACACAACAACAAAACCATCACAGATACTGATTAATATTTCCCACGAAGAGAGACACACCCCTTCAGAATACAACCAGTCTCACCTCCCTACTGGCAATATCGTAACGCTATTTTTATTTTTTTTTCACCGAATTTAATTAAAAATCACTGGTAGGGCGCGACGGTAAAGACAACAGCGTGAAAGAGGGGTGGGTGGACTACACTCGCCAGCTAAGTGTTATCACCCGCTATTGTACGTGAAAGACATACAAGCAAAAGTCATAGAGCTGTGACTTACTCTGTTAAATGTTAGTAGTTGTTTCTTGGTGACTGATTTTATTACCAAACCAAACGACCTTTTGTTTACCCTTGTGTGTGTGGGGGAGGGGGGGGGGAGGTGGTAACTTGTTGAAATATTTGTAACGTGTTGAATATGTTAGTTTTGTTGTGATAAATGTTAAAATTCATTAATGTGTTATAAATATCATTGATTTGCAACCTGTTCATTTTTTTGCAATGTGTTCAATATTTGCAACATATTCGTGTTCTCTGTAGTAAGTTAAATATCTGTAATATACCATCAATTTAATTCCAGTATATTAAACATCTGCAACGTGTTAGTTAGGTCTTTACAACATGTTAAATACCTGTTACACTAGTCATTGCAAATTAAGAGTTAAATGTCAACAGCAAACAACGATCAACATCATTAATCAATCAGTGTCAGAGGTAAACAAACAGACATACATTATAGATGCCCTGAAAATACCCCCTCATATTTGTTTTAATTTCATTACCGAGACAAAGATAAATAAATTAAATAAAACCTGTAAATAAAGTATCGACAACGCTTGAAGTGTGTGTGTGTGTGTGTGGGTGTGTGTGTGTGTGTGTGTGTGTGTGTGTGTGTGTGTGTGTGTGTGTCGTTCCTTGGTCAAAGATAAAATCATGACCTCTAGACATTTTTGACCCCGGAAGATAACGCTGTAGATTTGTGTTCATTTATGACAAGTATAACAGACAGACAGACAGACAGGCAGGCAGACAGACAGACAGAAAACCCGATGGCATTGACCACCTATTCACAATCATCAGGAGGTTAAAAAAAATAGTGTAATTTTTTTCCTCTATTTTTAAGTTCCTATTTACACGAAAGACAAACAAATTTATTCCATCTTTCAATTTATTTCGATTTCTTATTTCCGGGTAAATCTCAACACGATTCAGAGATCCGCAGAAGTAAACTGAACACCAATATTATCATCTGTCCTGAACCTTTGTCTCTTATTCTACAGTTTTATATTTTGAGTAGCTCCTTCGTCCTCCCATCCCCACGAGGAGAAAACACAGAGAGGGGAAGGAGGAGAAGGGAGGGGAAGGGGAAGGAAGGGGGGAGGGAATAAGGGAAAAGGAGAAGAAGGGAAGGGAGGTGGGAGAGACGGGGGGTTACATTGTTGACTTTTGCCAGGTAGAGAAAGGCTATCACCCCTCAACAGACGTATAGGGATGAGCCACTTTTACAGCAGGTAGATGGGGCTTAGCTGGCAAACTGGACACTGCCTGGAAAAACAAATATTCGCTGGAATTTGTATATACGTATTTTTTTTTTCGTTTTTTTAGGGGTGTTTTTTTTTGTCGTTACTGAAGAACAATTATTTTTTTTTATACGTGTGTTTATGAATGTGGTATACATACATACATACATACATACAAACATACATACATACAAACATGCCTACATACAAACATACATACATACACACACACTGGTCCTTTATGATTCGATACAATATTATAAAAATTACTTAATTTTGTCCCCCTAACCAAAAGAATCATATGTTAGTATATTTAAAAGGTGTTGCATCTTCTACTTTCGAAAGGGGAAAAAAATCATATTGTTGTTTTAATGTATTTTTGAGGTTATTGTATTTGTTATTGTATTTCTGGTATATAGGTTAAGGTTAGGTTAAGGTTAGGTTAAGGTTAGGTTTAGGTTAGGTTAGGTTGCCATTCAAGAGTTAAAGTAAGAGGTGGATGAAATAACACGGATGTAATGTTATGGTTGGGTGGATAACAGAAGGTAATATAAGAGTTGGATGAGTAATGGAGAAATGATCTGGTTAGGTTAGGTTAGGTTAGGTTAGGTTAGGTTAGGTTAGGTTAGGTTAGGTTAGGTTAGGTTAGGTTAGGGGGGGTAGTTCAGACTCAAACCTGTAACCATCATTGACAGTAACGAAGGATTTCAGAACATAAGTGTAACGCGACATTTCTTCATACTTGTGTTATAATGAGACCTTACATTATAAAATATCCTTGTGTTATAATGTATTGTATATCTTCATTGTTATAATGTACTGTTTGGCTTTCACACATGACGTCTCTTTAGTGAGGAAATTGAACTCATTATATATATATATACACTCGGTCATTATACACACCCAGTCATTATATACACTTGGCAATAGCTGATAAGGGTAAGAACAATTACAAATTTTAAGTATTATTATTAGTAATTATTCTGATATAGATAATAATGCGTCGACTCCTTGATTTACACGTTAAAACTCAACAGGATTATTATCAAATTGTACACAGGATTAATTAGGTGATTTTACAACTATTCTGTCCGTTTTCGGTGTCTCTCTCTTTCTCTCTATTTCTGTATATTTTTCTCTTTCTTTCTTTCTCTCGTTTTCTCGTTTTCTCTCTTTTTCTCACAGGATTAAAGTGTTAGTCCAACTATTCTGGGCTTTTTCGTCGTCGTCTCTCTCTCTCTCTCTCTCTCTCTCTCTCTCTCTCTCTCTCTCTCTCTCTCTCTGTGCAGTGAAAAGCTGACACACACCCACACACACACAAAAAAAAACACGTGTTCAATTTGAGTCTTCCAGAGTGGGACGACCAAAATTTCCAGGGCTAGTAAGAGATTCCCGAGTAATCCAAGAATTCAGAGTCAAAAAAAAAAGAAAGAAAGAGGAAATAAAAAGAAAAAAAGAAAGACGTAAAGAAGAAATAGTAAAAAAAGAAGCTAGGAAATGAAAGGATCACTAAGAGAAGAACTGTCATTTACGAAAGTTGTCAGGTGAAAGAATGGACTTTTAATCGTAAGTTATAAAGTCATTGGGTTATTAAATTCGGCTCAATAGACGAGTATTTTTTTTTCTTGGAGGAGAGGAAGGGAAAGGGTTAACCATGACACCTTAATTAAACTTTCATTGATTACAAAGAAAATGTAAAAAAAAAAAAAATCTCAAGGAAAATGTAATTCGTTTTATGAATAGTTGATGTAATCTGTTAATTCTTTGAGTACGAGTATTTAATTCCTTGAGTACGAGTATTTAATTCCTTGAGTACGAGTATTTAATCCCATGAGTACGAGTATTTTAATCTCATGAGTACGAGTATTTAATTACTTGAGTACGAGTATTTAATTCCTTGAGTACGAGTATTTTAATCTCATGAGTACGAGTATTTTAATCTCATGAGTACGAGTATTTTAATCTCATGAGTACGAGTATTTTACTCCCATGAGTACGAGTATTTTAATCCCATGAGTACGAGTATTTTAATCTCATGAGTACGAGTATTTTAATCTCATGAGTACGAGTATTTTAATCTCATGAGTACGAGTATTTTAATCCCATGAGTACGAGTATTTTAAATCCTTGAGTACGAGTATTTAGGAGGAACTGATTTCATTATGAAGGTTGTGTTAAAAATCAATATATTACAAAATTAATTAAAAAATACAATAAAATTAATTATCTGAAAAAAATGGCATTAAATTAGACACGCTAGTATGACGTGAGGTGTTGTGTGACCCGTCATAAGTGCGAGTGGGAGAGATGAGGTGACACGACTGCCTTAGGTCAAGACAACAGACCAACATGAGACAATGGTTCAAGTTTGTGACGTGACATTATTGTGTTTTTTTCTAATTATAAATATTGTTGTTTTTGTTGTTGTTTTAATTATTGTTGATGTTGTTGTTATTATTGTTATTGTTATGATTATTATTATTGTTGTTGTTGTATTTGTTGTTATTATTATTATTATTATTATTATGTACAAAAACTAACTCACAAAATGAATGTTACAGACACACCATATCAGGGAGTGAAACTTTTATACAAGGAAACAGATTTCAGAAAACACACTGGTTCAATGGCTCTTACGGCCCTAATCTCTGGATGAAATCTGTCAATTCCGAATTCAATTTTCGTGTAAAGAAAAGATGGTGTGATGATTTTGGCGTAGAGAGAGAGACGGAGAGACGTAGTAAGTGAGAAAATGGAGAGAGAGAGAGAGAGAGAGAGAGAGAGAGAGAGAGAGAGAGAGAGAGAGAGAGAGAGAGACGTATTAATTTCCTTGGTTGAGAGAGGAAAGGCGTTTCTGATCGACTACATTACATAATTATCACATGATTTAATGAGTCTGTGTTTACCCAGCGGCTGGTGATTTCCTGAAAGAGAAGAGGGAAAGATAGATGGCCATAAGAAGGAAAGAGAAAGAGATAATGTAAAGGACAGGAAAAATAGGATAAAGAATAGGGAAGTAGAGAGAGACAGAGACGAACAGAAAACAGACAGGTACATTAGAAGACAGACAGATAAATAAAAAAAAGGGAAAATGATGACAGATTGACAGGCAAAAAGAAAAGAGCGACATGAAGAGAAATACTGACAGAAAGATAGACGGACAGAAAGATAGACAGACAGACAGGCAGACGAAACAGACTTTTACCAAATTCTTATTAGTTAATCCAGTTAATTTATTATCTAAAGGCTCTAGGGTAGGTAGGGTAGGATAGGGGTAGGGAAGAGGGGTAGGGTAGGGTAGGGGTAGGGTAGGGGTAGGGGAAGGGGGGGATAGGGGTAGGGTAGGTTAGGGTTGGGAGCACAGTTCTAAAATCAACAGAGAGAGAGAGAGAGAGAGAGAGAGAGAGAGAGAGAGAGAGAGAGAGAGAGAGAGAGAGAGAGAGAGAGAGAGAGAGAGAGAGAGAGAGAGAGAGTATCCCTCATGCCCGGACTTCACTCCCTCATAACTCATAATTTATCGATCAGTCTCTCAACTCTCTCGAATAATATTACATTTGGTATCGAAAGGAATCATCAAGTTTGTATTCTTTTTTTTGCTTTTTGTCAATGATTTAGAAGTTAGTTTTTAAGGAGTTCGAGTTATATATATATTGTTGTTTGTGTTTTTTTCCCCCGACAGCCACCACCGACAGCTTTCTCCCCGACAGTCGCTATTAGACAATATCTCTCACCAATAGCATTACTGTCTCCCAATTGAAAAGCCTCACAGGACGTTTCTCTCTCTCTCTCTCTCTCTCTCTCTCTCTCTCTCTCTCTCTCTCATGTCCAGCGGTGACTAATCCTGTTAATATATTATTTTTCTTATATAAGTTAACTATCCCAGCAACCTCATCTCCCAGTAACATCGTTGTTTCCTAGGAACTTCTCCTCCTAGCAGCATCGTCTCCGCTTACCATGTATCCCCCCGTCACTCGTCCACTTATCTCTGCCATTCCCATCAGCCTCCCCCACTCACCCCAGACTCATCCCACTCACCCTAGTCTCATCCCTACTCACCCCAGCCTTATCCCCACTCACCCCAGTCTCATCCCCACTCACCCCAGCCTTATCCCCACTCACTCACCCCAAACCTTTCCATACATCTCTCCCATCCAATTCCACCCACCTCTGGCCCCCACCCTCCTCCTCACCCCCACACAGGTAGTAGTAGAAGGAGGAGCCAACAGCCTTAAACAACGCTGAATGATCTTAGACCTTGAATACTCCTTGTAATATTGTCTGTGAAAACACAAAGATAGAAAGGCCCTTCCCCCCCTTCCCTCCCCTCCCCTTCTCCTCCGCCATCCACCTACCTCTTTCCCTTCTCCTCCCACGTTCTCCTTCCCACCAGCAAATCTTGGCCTGGCAGTTGAGGGAGGGAGAGAGGAAGGGACAAAAAAGGCCACTTCAGAAGCACCGAGACGACCTGTCAAAACAACCGGGTATTATCCCTGACGGAGGAAGGCACACAATATTGCCATCTTGTCTGAGCTCTCCTGTAGATCTCGTGAAGGAGGCGAGGGATATGATTGGGCCCTGAGTCTGTTGTTGTGTATGTATGTGTGGGGAGCAGCAGCAACGATGACGCGGAGGAACACAAGGAAGAGCATGATAAAGAGGAGCAGGAGATGGAAGAGTACAAGAGGAGGGGGAAGGAAGAGACGTAGGGGGAAAAAAGAGGATAAAAGAAAGAGAAGGAGGAATAGGAGGAGGAATGACTTTTTCCTTCCACAATTAAATCAACTTTTGGGAAAAGTGTGTAAACATTCGGATCAAAATAGTATTATATATGATATGTACACACACACACACACACACACACACACACACACACACACACACACACACACACACACTGAATAATTTGAAAGCCTGAGAATTAGAGATGTACCCACCGTGGAGGGGGGGAGGGAGGGAGGTAGAAGCCAATTGTTGAATGTCCATCACCACAGCATTGTGTTCGAAGGCTGTGTGTCCACGTTTGACTAATACCTCTGACAGTCCTTCCCACCGGAGGAACGAGGGGTTGGGGGGGGTGGGTGGGTTGAGAGAAGGGGGACAGACGCCACACACCAATATTACGTATAATATGGATTTTGAGAAGATATAAATAGGTACAGTCCCGGACAGAAGTTAGTAGACACTGATCTGGAGTAATATGGACATTGAATCTCTTGAGCTTTTGAGTCTGGAGCTTCATAAACAAGTTGTTCTCTTTACCAACAGATGGCGCGCTTCTCTGAGTAGTTATTGGTGTGTGTGTGTGTGTGTGTGTGTGTGTGTGTGTGTGTGTGTGTATAATATAACAGTGTTTTAGCTGTCATCAACATAGACGCGTGGTAGCAGCGTGGTGGAGTGAGTGACCCGCGATAGTTCTGAAGACCACAACTCCTAGTTTGCCAAGTCTTTTGTCCTCTTTTTTATTTATTAGTTTTCTACTACTACTACTACCAATAATAATAATAATAATAATAATAACGACAGTAATAATAACCAATTAAAATTATAATAATAATATTTTGAGGAACAAATCTCACCAAACATAACGAAATATTAGAAAAAATATTACTATTATTATTTTTCATTTATTCACGACATAAATTTCCTAAATACGACTAAAAAAGAAAATGAAGTGCAAATCTAATCTAAAAGTGAACGTAAAGAAGTGACAAACGAAGCAATAAAAAAAATATATTACCGAGGTTTACTTCCGTCCCAGCTGTTGATGGATAATTTCGAGAGCATATTTAAGAATTTCTTGAAAAAGTCTGAAGTAATTTGGGACTGAAAAAAAAAAACGAAAGTATAAGGAATTACAAGTTATTTAGCGTTGAGAGGAGGTGGAGGTGGTAGTTAAGGGAGGGTAATTGAGGGAGAGAGAAAGAGGGAGGAGGTATAGTTGAAGGGAAGGGAGAAAGGGGAGAGTTTATTTGGGGGAAAAAAGGGAGGTTAGTTGAGGGAGAGAGGGAGAGAGGGAGGAAGAAGGTGAGAAGAATTGAGGGAGAGGAGGAGTGGGAGGTTAGTTGAAGGGGGAAGAGGTGAGAGGGAAGGTAATTGAGAGAAGGGGGGGGGGGTGAGGGGGAGGGATTCAGTGGGATGAGGAATAAAAGAGAGTTGTGAGGAGGATGGAGTGACCATCTCTGTACGCCCACTCCAAAATTTCTCTCACTGTACTACACACACACACACACACACACACACACACACACACACACACACACACACCTCTCAACAATGCATACAAACAACCACTAGTATTCACTTCTCTTTGGTGTTTGTGGAACAGAACACAATATCATATTTATACAATTAATTCTACCTCTGTCTATCCATTTTTTTTTATCCCACTGCTTTCAGCTTTCCCTCCCTTTATTGTTTGTGTATGTGTGTGTGTGTGTGTGTGTGTGTATCTCCCTCTGTCTGTCTGTGTTACTCTATCTGTGTGTGTGTGTGTGCGTGTGTGTGTGTTTATTTTCTGTCTAGTGAAACGCTCTGATAACATAAATAACTTGAAGAGAAGAAGAAAAAGATGACAAAATTTCAGAGACTTCCTCCTCCTCCTCCTCCTTGCTGCATGACGACACTCAGCAAGGAGGAGTAAGCTCACGTCTTGTGTAAATTATCATAGATTAACATAGAATAGTTAATATCTTTTGAAATTTCTTAATATACTTAAGATAAATTAAATACTCAAGATGTGTAGTGACTTTTTTCCATGCCCGTCTGCCAGTTAATCAGATGCCCCGCTACAATCTGATCCTCGAGAGTTTCAGTTACAAGATTGGACCGAACAGACTATATCGTTCTGTTTTTTTTTTTAAGTTATTTATTGATTTATCTCTATATATTATTCGTATGACTTTTTTGTATTATCTTGATTTGTGTGTTTTTATTTATTTATTTAACGCATTAGTTTATAGGACGTAGAGCTTAAGAAACAAAGAGGTAAATAGATGTGGCTGAGAAAGAAGTCAAAGGCAGAGAACGGATGAAGTCAACTCAGCTAGTATAGTGGTATTGATAAAATGGGAAGTGATAGAGTGTTCAAACTGATTACTTAATGCAGATGTGAATATTTTGAGCAAGGAAGATAAAATGAAGGAAGGACTTGATGTGAGGGGGATGGATCGCGTGATGGTCCAGTGAACTTCCTTTTTTGTGCTGTTGATGGGAGATGCTACTTACTCGTGTGACTTTATGGGAAAATCATGGAAGGAACATTTTATTTTACAAGTAATGGGTAACTCAATGTACACCGTCCCTCACTTGACGAGCTACCTAGTGCCTTAATAGGAAGGGTTACAAATTACGACGCAGTAAACACAAAATTATCAAAGGGAACGTGACCACCACTGTTCACTGTCCAGCACAGAGAGAGAGACTCACGCCTCAAGCCCTCCGGATATGGCAGGAGCCCAGACGAGATCACAGCTTTGGCCTGGAGCGATGTCTGACGGGTGATGGGGGGATTACACGTGTGTCCTTCCTTTACCAACATCCTGCCGCCAGAATACGGGGTGCAATTAACCCCGTGGAGGCTCAGAATATTCAGGAAAATACGGACATTGACAACGTGTATTGTTTTTCTCTCGACAGATTCAGAGGTCAAAATTGATTAAAGCTTCCCAACAAATTATATATATATATTTTTTTTTTATTACATCCTCCAGGCGTCGAAATGGAACTCATAATATTGAGTGTTACATCCTGTAGTGTCAGATAAGCTTCAAGCTGGGTCGTCTGAAACTGATACCTGAACTTGACAACTCTTAACAAGATCAATCATTATCAAGCTGTATACCTGAACTTAACAACTAAAGCTTTATAAAGTTTTAAAATAGGAACTTTTACCCCACTAGAAAAGTTCACAAGGTTATGAAAGATGGATAACACTAGTGACTGCCGTTGAGCCGTGGCGATAAAAGTTCTCACCAGCTGTAAACTGTTGAACACCTCACAACACGGAAATAAATAATACACATTATATGAACGATAGGAAATTCCATACCTATTCCCAGCTAATGACGGTGTAGTTAATTCGACTAACACATCCTGCGCTATAGTCGATAACCACTGGACTATTATATATACTCTTAAATGCTATATACTGCATATGGCCTATAACTCACGCCATTCTGTGTCTATGTGTGTGTGTGTGTGTGTGTGTGTAAGAACGGCGTATCAACAGGTATCTCGCCGTGTTGCCAATTATTAGCGTTTACATAGTCAAAATAATTAAGACTATCCACTTATTTTATACTATATCAAAATCGTATTTGGTTATATTATTATACCGAAAAAAATAATATATAGAAGGTAAAATTATATGGTTATTTCCTTATATCCTATACTAACTATATCGTGTTATGTCATATTTACATAGCGTGACTACCAGTGTTTATCTTGACCCGTATCTAAGAGGCGAGTAACTGTAGCGTATGAGGGAGTTACGTATCGCGTGACTACATCCTCCTCCTCCTCCTCCTCATCATCATCATCATCATCATCATCATCATCATCATCATCATGCCGGGACGCCTCTGACTCCCTTC
The DNA here is from genome assembly GCF_018991925.1 of Homarus americanus. Classification (NCBI taxonomy): domain Eukaryota; kingdom Metazoa; phylum Arthropoda; class Malacostraca; order Decapoda; family Nephropidae; genus Homarus; species Homarus americanus. The sequence continues at coordinate 6,492,621 of NW_024733734.1, forward strand.
TTTTAGGCCTAGGTTAAGTTTAGCTTGGTTAAGTCTGGTTAGGCTCAGTTTGGTTAGTTGGTTTGGGTTACGTTTGGTTAGGCTATGTTTTGGTTAGGTTAGGTTAGGTTAGGTTGGTTAGATTAGGTTAGGTTAGGTTTTGTACCACTTTTACGCCATTTTATTGATAACCAACGTTAGAAAAAAAAAGTACATTACGTATTGTCACTGAAAATCATGTTCCTTTACTTTTTTTTAAGTGGTATTGTACCTATTAATAGAGTCACCCAGTGTATAACATGCTAGCCTGGTACAGATCCGGTGTCTCTGGGAGGTTGGACTTTAAGTTGATTTATTATTCAAACCATACCAAGTCTCTGCCTTCCTACGACTCCAGATGTATATATATATAAACCAATCAATATATCACTCCATCTCGACCTTCCTCTGGCCATCTTTATCACATTAATCTTACCTATCTATTTTATATTTATCATTGTCTTATCCTTATCCATCCTTATCTCCTTCCCTTCTACCATCCCTACCACCTTATCCACTACCACCACCACCCTACCCCCACCCCTACCAGCCTCTTGTTGTTCTTGTGTTGGTCACGTGTAACTTCGAGGTGATGGTGGTGGTGGTGGTGGTGGTGGTGGTGGTAGTGGTGGTGGTGGTAGTGGTAGTGGTGGTGGTGGTGGTGTTGGCATTTATGCATTATACACAGTGAATGAGCCCACGCCGGCCAACTAGCGGGTCGATAATCCACTCCAAAACGTATGGGTCAACTGTGTGGTGTGTGGGAGGCGAGGGAGCGAGGTTGTGTGAGCTCCGGGCTGGTGTGTGTGTGTGTGTGTGTGTGTGTGTGTGTGTGTGTGTGTGTTGTTTTTGTTGTTGTTGCTCTTCTTCTTCTTCCTTTTCAACTTTTTTATTTGTTTTGTTGTTGTTCGTCTATTTTCTTCTCTTTTATTCTTTCTTGAGGTCTTTGTTCCTGTCAGTGTTCCATCAATTCTTCATCCTCCTCCTCCTTCCCTTCTTTCACCTCTTCTCCTTCTCCTCTTCTTTCCTTCTATCCCCCTTATTTATCTTCCAATTCTTCTTCTTTTTTCTTCTTCCTATCCTATCCTAACCTAACCTAACTTGAACTACCAATACAGCCACGGTCTTAGAAGGACAACATGGGTTCATTCCACGGCTAAGGCTCCGGATTCGGCTCTGGTTTGGGGGCCGAACAAACCCAACGAACCCTTCCTTGTCCACGCACTCCCCGGGAGAAGATGGATGGCAGGTTATGAATCAAATGTGTCGAGGGAAGAAGCCTCTTTCAGGAGACTTATGAAAGAAAATGAAGAAATAACAGAGACGTGAAGAATGTTAAGTATGTTATGAATTAAAGGATAAAAAACGGAAAACAAAGGAGATATTAGGATTTTTTTTTTACCCATTCGGATTAACTTGACCTGACCTGACCTGACCTCACTAACAGGATTAAAATTAGGTTACGTTAGGTTACGTTAGGTTAATTTGAGTGGTTCAATTAGGGCCTATTACGAATTGGAGGTCCATCAGATTAGGTGCCCCCATGTGTATGAATGGAGCAAATTAGAACCCTGAGTTAAATAAGACTGGAGCCAATTAAACATTAAGGTCCTTTAGAGATGATGCCAATTAAGACTTGGAACCGATTATGACTTGAACCAATTAAAATTTAAGACCTTATTGAACCTTGAAAGACTAACTTACATGATACAGATGGCACAGATGACGCAGAACTTGGTGGTATATATAAAGTCGTACAACATTTACACAACCCAGAAATAAACTGCGGTGCTGAAACATAACCCGACCAGAAAGAAAGAAAAACAAAGAGAGAGACAAAGAAAAAGAAGTTATAATTACTCTTATTTCCCTGGTAAAGTTTTTATCTATTCACATATCTAGTAGTGCATCCGGTTATTCGCACAGTATGGTTGCCTGTCTGTCTGCCTGCTTGCCTGCTTGCCTGTCTGCTTGTCTTTCTCTCTGTCTGTCTCCCTGCTTGCCTGCTTATCTGTTTGCCTGTCTGCTTGTCTTTCTCTCTGTCTGTCTCCCTGCTTGCCTGCTTATCTGTTTGCCTGTCTGCTTGTCTTTCTCTCTGTCTGTCTCCCTGCCCTGTCTGTGCCTGTCTGCTTGTCTCTGTCTGCTTTGTCTGTTTGCTGTCTCTTGTCTTTCTCTCTGTCTGTCTCCCTGCTTGCCTGCTTATCTGTCTGCCTGTCTGCTTGTCTTTTCTCTCTGTGTCTGCCTGCTTGTCTATCTGTGTGTCTGTCTGCTTTGTCTTTCTCTCTGTCTGTCTCCCCTGCTTGCCTGCTTATCTGTTTGCCTGTCTGCTTGTCTTTCTCTCTGTCTGTCTCCCTGCTTGCCTGCTTATCTGTTTGCCTGTCTGCTTGTCTTTCTCTCTGTCTGTCTCCCTGCTTGCCTGCTTATCTGTCTGCCTGCTTGTCTTTCTCTCTGTGTGTCTGCCTGCTTGTCTGTCTGTCTGTCTGCTTGTCTTTCTCTCTGTCTGTCTCCCTGCTTGCCTGCTTCTCTGTCTGCCTGCCTGCTTGTCTTTCTCTCTGTATGTCTGCCTGATTTTCTGTCTGCCTCTCTGTCTACCTCACTATCTACCTGCTTACCTGTCTATCTGTCTCTACCTATCCCTATCCACCCCTCCACCCCGTCCACACACACACACACACACCCCAGCCAGCTAGCAACAAGACCACTATTCCTCTCTGTTTGACCCAGAAGTATCGAACCACTAAGTGTTTACCCATCAAGACAAATTAACATACAAATTAATCATTATACGAATACATATTAGATTTGCCCGGACTGCCTTTGTCACAGCACTACAAATACTTAACATATATATGAGTCAAAGATGTAAATAAGGAGAAGTTTTATAGTATCAAAGGACAGAAAATGTATATAATATGAGTTTTGATGTTGGTGTTATGTATATATGGATGGTTTTTAAACATTATGGATGCTTGGGGAAAGTATATGGAATATCCGGAGTGTATGTTAACTTAAATCACTACCTAATGTTAACCTACTCTTAAGGTAAAATTAACCTATAGTAATTTAAATTAATCTATACTAATTTAAATTAATCGAAACTAATTTTTTATTTATATATGCTAGACTAAACTAACCCTAAAACTCCACTGACCTAAAACCCAAACTTGCGTGCGTGCGTGTGTGTGTGTGTGTGTGTGCGTCTGTGTGTGTGTGTGCACTCTATTGTCTCTGTGAACGTTTGTTTCCTATTGGTTGTTGACTCACTTTTTTGACCATTCACAGTGCCGCTATTCCGTTCCCGCCTCCCGTGTATTGCCCGGCTGAGGACAATATATGTTGGCCAGAGATATATGATCACATTTACTGCTCCCCCCCCCTCCCTCCCTCCCCCTTCCCTCTATTGTGAGAATTATATATTACTTTTATAGGCCTATAGGTTGAGAACCGATTATGCTTTAAAACATGACTTATGTTTTTTGGTCAGATAGGAATTCAATTTTTCGATAATATTACTAAAACTCAATTTTTCATAGTTTCCTTTCATTAGTTGTTTACACACAATGGGCAGTACACAACACTAGTAAATTTACCCGTACTGACAAAAAAAAATATCTTCTGTTTCATTTTTTATAGTTAGTTGATCCTGGTCTGTGATTCTTGGTGCCAACCGAAGTGGTGAACGGATGGCACCAGTCCTCACTTACCAGGATCACCAACACAACAGTCCCACACGGGTGATCAGCCCGGGTGAGTCTTGACCTATGCCCCACAGAGCCCGACGGTGCCAACAGTCCGTCAGGCCACACGAGGTGGTATAGGAAGTAGTTTTTGGAAGTTGTATTTATGTTTTCTGAACCTTTATACTGATTATTTACCTGTTATTGTATTATTATGGTGTATAGTTAAGATTAATGGTGATATACTGTATAGTGTAGTGTGAGTGAGGATAAGACGCGCTGTACCCAGAGTATTGACAGTATAACTTAATTTTCCCGATTATATGCGTGTGTGCGTGTGTATGTGTGTGTGTGTGTGTGTGTATGTGTGCCTTTTTGATGGGCTGGTAGTCTCTAAGTTTCACCTAAATTATCCACAATACAATGAGAATTACACTTGACTTGTCGTAGGTCTTTCATACAAGTGTTTATAATATAACCCAGTCCCAGACGTGGTCAATAACCTTGAGTAAAAAATTATAATACAATCTGTGAATAAGGAAATAACACTTTGCTCTTTGGTGTCTAAACCCGATAATTAAAATCTGTTCTGTGTCGACAAACTCATAATTGGCTGTCATTAGTCTATTCCATAAACCGAAGTTATGTTAGTAATTTGCATTTCGCTCGTTGTAACAATCACATATACAATCATGTTTTAACGCCCACATCAAAATTAGCGGAGTAATTTATTGAGGTTATAAATTAAAAGTTAATTAGTCGATTTGTGGACGAACAATTCCTCATTTTTGGTTTGGGGTTAATTATACATATATGACAAAAAATTAGACGCTCTTCATCCTGTCCATTAACGGGGCCAAAATATTGTGATGTACAGCCGTTTTATACATATTGTAATTATTTAACAGAATGAACAAAACTCACTCACCTCCGCCTAAAAAAAATGACGTTGAAAATATGAAATATACTTTATAGATTTACCATTATTATGTTGTAATAGGGATGACATGAAGATTAGTACCCCAGCTTATTCCACCTGAATGTTAAACACTAATGCTAACCTAACCTTGCCTAACCTGAGTTCATTTGACTGATTTTTTTGTGTATTTCCTCCTGCATGGTCTTGGTTACTCTCGGTGTTGAGGTATGTGTCACTCTCCCTGGTCTTGCGTGTCTTAGGTGTTCCTCCGTCAGGTTCCGTCAGGAGAGTTAGTCGTCTTTGTCCTCCCAGACTCAAGAGTAAAATATGAAAGACTCGTCATAACAGGAGGAAGATTAGTTGGTGTCTTAAGGTAAAATGATGCCCCTGGGAGCCGTCCAGGGTGTGAGTGGCTGCTGTATGATGCTGAGAGATTAGCGAATGTGTGCGCTGGGAGCTGCCTGTCGGGGATGTTAATTTGAGGAGATCTCAGTAGAACAGCTGCAGGATAGTCGACCTACAAGCAAGACGAGGATGAGGACACACGACCTGGGGGCTCCTGTGGTGGTGGTGGCGTCAAGAGGATGGTATACGAGTATTGATATTATGCCATGGTGCCCCGTGTAGGTGTCATGGTTAGGTTAGGTTAGGTTAGGTTAGGTTAAGTTAGGTTAAGTTAGGTTAGGTTAGGGAAGGTACACAAACACTGGCCTGCAGATGAAGAGACTTGATACACCTTTCCTTGTGGGTTCATCAGACGGAGGTGGGTCACAGCCAGACAACCGAGATGAACCTCTCTCACGCCACTCACGTATACACTGAGGGTCTAGAAGGCTCACAGATTCCTAAGTTGATTTTTACCCCCCGCCCCCCCCCGTTACTGTCAGTCCGTGCTGAGTACACTTGATTACAGTATTTGTGAACTCCAAGGGAAGGGTTTCAGGGGTGATGCTTCCTATTAAGAATGCACGGTTCGTATAAACATGGCACAGAACTGGGAACTCAGAAATCTGTCAATATTTTTATCTATAAATGAGAATATAAGAAAACATACAAGTGCCTGAGCTAATCTCAACACAGAAACGACTCCCCAAGAGTCGTTAAAATCATAATTAATTGGGTTAGAGTTTCCTCATCAACATTCAAGAGAAAACATTAACACAATCTTTAAGCAGCGAAGAATGACAAAAATGATTCCGGGACTTAGAAGCCTTCCATATCAGGATAGGCTAAAGAAACTTAACTTGCATTCCCTAGAAAGACGAAGAGTGCAGGGAGATATGATAGAAGTATTTAAGTGGGTGAAAGGAATCAATAAAGGTGATATAGATAAAGTTCTTATAATATCCGAGCAGGATAGGACTCGGAGCAACGGATTCAAGTTGGATAAGTTTACGTTTAGGAGGGAGATAGGAAGAAACTGGTTCACAAATAGGGTGGTGGACGAGTGGAACAAGCTTAGCAACTTTGTAGTAAGTGCGGGAACTCTGGAAAGTTTCAAAAGGAGGCGCGATAGATTCAGGGATGATAGAGAGTGGTAGTAACTCTCGACAGGAGCTGCCATGCACAGGCCAACCGGCCTATTGCAGACTCCTTATTTTCTTATGTTCTTATGTAACGAACCACCAAGACTGCTGAACCAACTTTATAAACGTGACAGTTGAATACGTTCTCACATCTCCGTGGGGAGGGAAAAAAATACCAAAAGAAACAATGTCGACAATTTTTTAATGGCAACTTTTATGTGTCGTGGTAAGGTGCGTCAGGGAAGAGGATATATTCAACGTGAGATCCTTTGAGTGGACGAGCTCAGTGTCGGTAAGTGAGGTACATTAACACCTCACTCGGGGGAGGGGGGGGGAGGGGGGTTCTTGATGACAATATACACGGGTATATTTTATGTATGGCGTCATCTGCACCTTATCGTGATCAGTGCGGAAATGAAGGTCCTACGTGGGCAGTTTGTAATTTGGAGTCGGCGGAAAGGTGATAGAGGCGCGGAAAGGTAACTGGAGAGGAGTAAGTAGAAAGCTGATAGGGATGCGGAAAGGTGACAGAGGAGGGGTATAAATCTGACAGGAACGAGGAAAGACAACAGAAGGGACGGGGTAGAAAGCTGACAAGGATGCTGGGACGTGATATGAGAGGAGGATGCGGAAAGCTGACAGTGACGCGGAAAGATGACAGCAGAAGAGGGAATCTAATATAGCTGGGACAAGTTAAGAGGGTAGGAGAAAGAGAGGGAGGAGGAGGAGGAGGAGGGGTATCAAGGAAGAGTAGGAATTGGAAGAAGCAAGAAAATTAAACAAAGAAGAAGAAGAAGAATTATTTCCAGAATGAGGGAGGAAGGGAGATGGGAAGAAATTATTGAGAGAGAGAGAGAGAGAGAGAGAGAGAGAGAGAGAGAGAGAGAGAGAGAGAGAGAGAGAGAGAGAGAGAGAGAGAGTAAACCTATAGACAAAAGCATTATATTATCCTTCAATTAATTATTCACAAGATATTTATAATTTTACCACCGTGTTGGACCCCATTTTTTTTTGGACATTTTTCATTCCGATATTGAGGGTAAAGTTATTCATGATATTCTCTTGGTGAAGGATGACTAAGGTGTATAATTCATTGAGGAGAATAATTTTTTTGAATTATGTCGACTATAATTATATTGGTTAAATATTATAGAATTATATGTAAGGGAAAGTTGTTTATTTCGTAATATCTTGTTATAATTATAGAGTATATGATTATAATGAGTATCTATAATTTAGTTCTTTAATGTATTTTTTTATATCGTTATGATCATTGTATAATTTATCTATATGTGTGTGTGTGTGTGTGTGTGTGTGTGTGTGTGTGTGTGTGTGTGTGTATTTCCTCACCTGACCTTACCCCACCGCCATACACATCAGAATCACACACAGAAATAAGGGTCCTCCCTCCTCCTCCTCCTCCTCCTCCCCCCTCCAACCCCCCAAAAAAACAACAACACTACTAACGTCATTTTAAAACCCAAGCATCGTGTCAGTACTTGTGATTCTTTCCGTGTTATGGGTACGTGTGGGAGCCTCTTGTTGTGAGCCCGTGTGATCCTTCCGTGTTGTGAGTACGTGTAAGCCCTCCGTCTTGAGCCCATTTGAGCCTTCTGTACTCGTATAGTGAGCCCCTGTGAGCCCGCCTTTCTGTACGAGCGTCAGGGTGGTTGAGCCGCCCACTCTTCTCCCTGGGGCCACTTCAGGACGCTTTTGGTTAATGACGAATTTCTTATGCAAAGTGACTTACCGAGAGTGTGTAGGAGGGAGGGAGGGAGAATAGGGTGATGGATAGGAGGAGAAGGAGAAAGAAGGTAGGGAGGAAAGGGGGAGAAAGAAGGTTGGGAAGGAAGGGAGAGGAAGAAAGTAGGGTGGATGGGGAGAGGAAGAAGGTAGGGAGGGAAGGGGGAGAAAGGAGAATGTAGAGAGAGAGAGAGGGAGAGAGAGATAGAGAGAGAGAGAGAGAGGATGAATTAAGGCGGGTGAGTGAGTTGGGTATAGGCCTAAAGGGAATGAATGAATGAATGATTATGAAAAGCTTGCTTAGTGCCACAACAGCCAAGGTCATATGGCACCAAAGATAATGAATAATAAAATGTTTAAGTAAAATAAAAATAAGTGGAAATAAAACAAAACGGGAAAGAAAAACGAGAAGAATAAATAAACATATAAAATAAATGCTGTAGGAGGTCAGCCTCTTCCGAAACACTAGAGCTCCCCCCACCCCGGGCAGCACGGCTTATGTAGGCAGAGAGAGAGAGAGAGAGAGAGAGAGAGAGAGAGAATTTGAAATTAATAATTATTTCTCAAAGGAAGAAAGTATCTGTTGGTCACACATTACTTGTGTGATTAGTTCTTATGAAAGGCTCAAAAATATATATATATATATATATATATATATATATATATATATATATATATATATATATATATATATATATATATATATTTATTTATTTATTTATTTATTTATTTGTTTATTCAACCTGCATACCAGCAACAGATTCTGATGGTCGTTGACCTGAGTAAACAGGTCTATGAAACTTCATTATGCAAATAGTTCAATATATATTCAGCAATATTCCATTCAGTAGTTGACGAGGATAGTTTATGTCACCCTTCCTGAGCCGGACACCTAATGTAGTGTCGTGTATGGTGGGGCTATGGACCCAGCGTGTAATAATGTCATCTTTGTAGTGTAAATTATGTCATGTTTAAAATTATTTAAAATTCAGTTTAGAGACGATCTCATACAGAGCCAAGTCCAGTGTGAAGCTATGGTTGCCTAAGATGGTTGTCCATTGACAGTGTGAGTGCCTTGAGGCCTCAGCATCCCTTAGGGAGGAGTCCATCTTTGTTTGAAACTTTGAATCAGTCTGATGTTGGTAGTTGAGGTGGCTGGTCGACTCTCTGTGGTGACGGAGTTACCACACAATAATTAATGATTCCACCCCTATTTAAATCATCCCTTTGGTACCCTTAGATCTCGTTTCTCCTCCTCCTCTTTTAATCATCCTCTTACTCCCCCCCCCCACCCACCCACCCAGTCATTCACCCACCCACCCAACCACTCACTCACCCACCCATCCTTTCCCCTTGAAGGTTAAAACTTGGTTCCATAATATCCCTTTATTAATTACTCTCCTCCTCTGCTGTCTAAGGCATGTCGACCCACCCATATCCTCTTAAGCTGCGACCAAACTAACTCTGGTAACCTCATCTCAGTAATGGTGTTCCTCCCACTCACCATAATCATCCCCTCCCATCTCCCACTCACCATAATCATCCCCTCCCATCTCCCCCTCAGTGGGTGGTAAACTAGGTGTGCTGGATTCTCCCCCGTCCTTCTCCTCCTCTCTATGGTCGTCAAGGCAATGTACCGTCGCCTTAGGTTCTGGAGAAGTTATAATCCTCCATATTCAGTAGCTGTACCCTCCCTCCATCCCTCCCTCCTATTGTGAACCATCTCTTTAGCTTATAGTGATGTCCCCCCACCTCTCTCTCTCTCTCTCTCTCTCTCTCTCTCTCTCTCTCTCTCCACTCGTCACTCTCAGCTATCATAAAAGCCTTTGATTTAAGACCTGTCCAAAAAAGATGTAGCACGCTTCTGAATACAAAAGCGACAAGTTTTATGTGTTTTTGTGTGTGTCCTTTCTACTGATGACTGTGATGACGATGACACCTATAGTGATGATGATGATGATGATGATGATGATGATGACGATGACGATGGCACCTTTAGTGATGATGATGGAAATGATGACGATGACACATCCACTGACAATGATGATGGTGATGACGATGACGATAATGATGATGATGATGATGATGATGATGATGACAATGAAATGGCGTATATGGATTTTACTCACTTTGCTGTTAGGGAATTAAAGGTGAATTTGATCATATAAGTAGCGAGTCTAACATCTGTTTAAGGCAGGTACTTTCCTTACAATATGTGTACTTTCGTAGTAAGACGTGTAATTTCCCTAACAAGAAGTGTACTTCCCAATTAAGTCAAGTATTTTTTTTTATTACGATATATATACTCTCCATAAATGTTGTAGTATCCTAATACAAAGTACTTTCTAAAACTAATGTACTTTCCTTATAACATAAGTACTTCCGACTATATTAACACTAAAAATATATGTACTTTCGTAATAAGTTACGTACTGCCTCATTAACTTAAGATTAATCTTTAGTTCTGCCATAACAAAATATATAAACTATCGGTATAAACTGCAGTACTCCCCCAAAATAATATATATATACTTTCTGAACAAGATATAAACTTATCAAAAATATTATCAAAAGTGAATGAGAAAAAGGTAATTAATTATTTTAGTAATTATTTCCATCAGGTACTAGTTAAGTGAGAGATCAACTTTCTAAAGAGGGGAGATACTACGCGCGTCTTTCTTATGAGGGGAGATACTACGCGCGTCTTTCTTATGAGGGGAGATACTACGCGCGTCTTTCTTATGAGGGGAGATACTACGCGCGTCTGTCTGAATGTCAATCAACATATAACTAGAATACAACTTGTGGTTCGTGTCTCTCCGGGTTTTGTTTTGTAACTTTTGTATTTATGTGACTTTTAATTTTACTAAAAAAGAAAAAGAGACGTACATGGATAAATTGAGTTCCAGTGAATGAATAAATAATGAGACTTAAGGTATTAAAACAAAAGTAAAAACAGAAACAAAAAAACCACAAGGATAAAATACATTAGAATACAAAAACACAAGAATACAAAAAAAACACAGGCATACAAACCCGACAAAATTATAAAAGAAAATTACAAAAAATATTACCAAAACACAATACAAAAAACACAAGGAAATAAACTTAAACAAACAATAGATGAGGAAGAAACCAGGTTATGTAAACAAACAATAGATGAGGAAGAAACCAGGTTATGTGTTGCTGGAAGGTTACTTGAGAAAGTGGGACGTTCTCTCACAAGACAGATCCTAGGGACTGGTGAGGTGGGGTGGGGAGTGAGGAAGGGAGGTGGGGTGTGGTGGTGAGGAGGGGGTGAGGTGGGGGTGTGGTGGTGAGGAGGGTGGGGTGGGGGTGTGGTGGTGAGGAGGGTGGTGGGGTGGGGTGGGGGTGTGGTGGTGGGGGGTTGGGGTGGGGTGGTGGGGAGGGGGTGAAGTGGGTGTGGTGAGGAGGGTGGTGGGGTGGTGGGTGTGGTGGGGTGAAGGACAGGGGTGGGGTGTGGTGGTGGGGGTGGGGTGGGGTGTGGGGTTGGGGGGGGATGGGGTGGGTTGGGTTGGGGAAGGGGTTGGGTGGGGGGTGTGGTGGTGGTGGGGGTGTGGTGGTGGGTGGTGGTGAGGGGTGAGGTGGGGTGTGGTGGTGAGGAAGGGGTGGGGTGGGGGTGTGGTGGTGGGGAGGGGGTGGGGTGGGGGTGTGTTGATGAGGAGGGTGGGGTGAGGGGTGGGGGTGGTCGAAGAGGGGGGGTGGGGTGGAGTTGTGGTGGTGGGGAGGGGTGGGGGTGGGGTGTGGTGGGGGTTGGGGTGGGGGTTGGTGGGGTTGTGGTGGTGAAGGGTTGGTGGGGTGTGGTGGTGGGGGGTGGGGTGGGGTGTGGTGGTGGGGAGGGGTGGGGTGTGGTGGTGGGGAGGGGTGGGGTGGGGGTGTGGTGGTGGGGAGGGTGGGGTAGGGGTGTGGTGGTGAGGGGGTGGGGCGCTACCAGGAGAAAGAACTTCTCTAGGTCAAGGGTAGAAAATGAGAAAGGTGTGAAAGTTATGTGGTGAAGATATGAGGGTTTTTTTTTCACTTAGGTTTTCTTTCTATTTTTCTGTATCTGTCTGTCTGTCTGTCTGTCTGTGTGTCTGTCTGTCTGTCTGTCTGTCTGTCTGTCTCATTTATATTGGTAGAACACAACTATCGAAGGTAATGGCTACCCTTATACCAGTGACCATTAATACTACCTATATTGACCTATAATAATTGATGACCTTTAACCCTACCTATTGACCTCAGAATCATAACCTATGAAAATGCCTCGCCAATATGGTAATAATATAGTCCTATCTCCTTCCAATCAGTAAATAATGGTCGGGTTATCAAAGGTTAGGTTAGGTTAGGTTAGGTTAAATTAGACTAGGTTAGGTTAGGTTAAGTTAGGTTAGATTAGGTTAGAGGTACAATAGTCCCCAAGTGGTTACAGTATCATACAGGTAATACATTAACTTAGATATGATAAAATCGACCTTAATACTTCTTACATTGTCACCTGGTAATCAAAACTTTGGTCATCTATATTACGTTGGGTGCGGAGATGAAGGTGTGTCCTTAGGTAGAGCTGAGGTGACCAAATATTAACGAGACTCTTCTCTTACTCTTAAAAACTTGTGGGTGTTGCAGGAAGAGAGAGAACTTTGAGAGAGGATTTGGTTATCGGGGGAAGGGAGGGAGGGAGAGATTAAGGAAGGGGGGGAAGGAGGAAAAAAGAAGGGATATACACAGGGGAGGAATGGAAAGAAGGGGGAGAGAGAGAAAGTTCGATGAAGGAGGGAAGGAGAATGAAAGAAGGGAGAGTCAGAGGAGGGAGGGAACGGAGGAGAAAGGAGGAAGAGATCAAGGAGAGAGGGAGGAATAAAAAAAGGAAGGAGAGAGAGTAAGGAGGGAAAGAGGGAAGAAGGAAGGGCTGAAGGAGGAAGGTGGTGAGAGAAGGAGGGAGGGAGGGACGGAGGGAGGGAGATGGTGAGGGAGGGAAGTGGTGAGGGAAGGAGTTGGTGTGGGAGGGAAGTGGTGAAGGAGGGATGAGAAGGTAGTGTAATTAGGTGTAGTCTTTATTAAAGGTTGTGTTTGATGTTGAAATCAGAACCATAGTTTCAAAAGTGTCTTAATTACCTATGACCCTGGATCTGTGTGTGTGTGTGTGTGTGAGGTGTGTGTGTGTTTGTGTGTGTGTGTGTGTGTGTGTGTGTGTGTGTGTGTGTGTGTGTGACTGCAACCATTAATTTCAATCTGGAATATTAGAAATGTTAGTGACATTGTCCAGTAGAGTCATGTATAGTATCTGTTGTAGGTTACTGTATAAATCCTTCAAGACAACTCACTAAAACGGGTCATATTCTCACAATCTCGTACAATTAACGCGAAATATTTCCTCGGAAGTATCGTGTTATAAAATTATTATTTATCGTAAATACTGACATGACGTGAAAACATTATTTCTATCTATTTACAAACAACACAAAATTTTGCATACATTCATTGCAGTTCTAAGTCCAGGAGAGATGACAGTGCTAACCAAAAGCACATAAACAACACACCAGACTTGGGTTAAAGGCGAATTTCCCTTCAACAACGGATGTGCATCACACTCCAACTAACAGGAGAGTGAATCATTTACGTAAACGCCTGAAGAGGGTATTAACTTATACCCATTGATAACTCTTCAAGATATACCAGACTCTGAAAATATGGCGAGGGATATTCATGCATATATGAATACTTCTCAATACTAATCCTTCCAATCGCATCTTGGAAATAGAGCCAGTGATTATTCGGCCTTGTGGGACCCGGGTTTAATATCTCCCGCTAAAGACGCAATCATTTTTTGACAGTGTGTTAGACTAGCTAAGACTCTCCAATATGTTAAGGTTGAATACACAGACTTGATCATTTTGGCTAAGGGAAGGACACCAGGTACAGACAGACAGACACACACAGAGAGGCGTGGCTTTCCTTGGGTGTTTTTTTACTGGTAGTTACGACATAAGGATGATGACTACCACTCCTTCCCGTTGTTTGTATTACGAGACGAGAAAAAAACCCACAGGAATCTATTTAATGATTATTGATATTTCCATTTTTGTTCCGTTGTTTATAGTAAGTATTATATCCTTTCACACTACGAACATTTACCCTCACACTACGAACATTTACCCTCACACTACGAACATTTACCCTCATACTACGAACATTTACCCTCACACTACGAACATTTACCCTCACACTACGAACATTTACCCTCACACTACGAACATTTTTACCCTCACTATGAATTGTTACCTCACACTACGAACATTTACCCCTCACACTACGAACATTTACCCTCACACTACGAACTTTTACCCTCACTACGAACATTTACCCTCACTACGAACATTTACCCTCCACACTACGAACATTTACCCTCACACTACGAACATTTACCCTCACACTACGAACATTTACCCTCATACTACGAACATTTACCCTCACACTATGAACATTTACCCTCACACTACGAACATTTACCCTCACACTACGAACATTTACCCTCACACTACGAACATTTACCCTCACACTACGAACATTTACCCTCACACTACGAACATTTACCCTCACACTATTAACTGTAGAGGATACAATTCAGTTATATTACACAAAAAAATAAAAAAATCCTCACCAATATACAAACTTTTTATGTTTTTTTTTATAGAAATTCAACAATAAACGTTCATAATTATTCTAGGTTGTCCCATAAACACTAAATTACTTAACATGACGAACTATAGGAAAATACAACGTTAAGAATATGGTAACTGAAGTCAAATTTATGATAACTTTAGTGTGGTGATCTAGATAATTTTGTAAACCATGAAGCTGTTTGAATATATGTCATGGAAGTAGTGAATATTGAATGAATCCAAAGGGTGTTTGTATTAGACTACCTGAAGCTGTATAAAGGTGAGGCACAACAACAACAACAACAACAACAACAACAACAACAACAACACTTCCTGCCACCTTATAGCAGTTTGAAATAAATCCCCACATTGTCGTCAAATTTCCCTAATCGCTTTAAACCAAACACCTTAATATCTTAAACCACACAATTCCAAAGAAAAAATATATATACCTAAAATATTCAACACAACAGCTTAAAATATTCCCTCCCCTCCACTCCTACATTGTCGTAAAATTTCCCTAAACGCTCCAGTAGACAAGCTTAAAATTCCCGCCAGTGTCGTAAAATCTTCCCTAAACGCTCCAACAAAACGGCTTCAAAAGTTTTCCCCCCACACAGTTACGTAAAATCTCCCTAAAAGCCGCCCCCTCTCATCAGGTGGTGGCAGGCAACTGGAATATCGGCATTGTTGTTGACAAGCGACCGATAACTGCATCACTCATCAAAGCTTGACGGACTACAGCGGACGGGGTTAAATATAGTGGTGGTGGTGAGGCGACGGATGAAGGAGAGGGTGCAGAGGGAAGAATGGAGGAGGTGAGGATGGGAGGGAGGAAGGGTGAGAGAGATAGAGGATGTACGAGTGGGGACGGAGGAAGGGAGGGAAGAGAGGGAGATAAGGGAGAGAAGGAGGGAGGTGACTTGGTGTCATCTTTTCCCTTTCTATCTCTTCACGGTAAATTAGGTAAATGGGCTCCAGTCCTAATGGGTCCCCCATAAATCAACATAACCATTAGATATAGACCCGAGTCCTTAATTGGCTCTCAAATCAACCATAACAATTAGCGTGCGTTCACACCAAGGCCGGAACCAGAGATATTCTGACGCAAAACCTCCAGAGACAGACGATAGGCGACGCCGTGGTGAGTGTCATGATTTGTCTCAACCTGTTACACGTCTCACTGTCTTTCTAGTGAGAGGGAAACTGTCTTCCCTCTTGGATAAAATTTGATAGATTCGAATTAGATGTGATTTGAACATAGTGTGAGATGTGTGCTGTTATTTGACACACTCGTTTGAACAATTTGCGTCAGATTATGTCCGTTCCGGTCTTGGTTTGATCACGCCCTGGGCAGAGTCCCAACCTGTCTGAGGTATTATACAGTACTGCAGGTGACACTTACACGGCCTTTGAGCTGCTAATTGGAATATTATTTATAGTCCGGATCAATTAAAGTTGTAATGTGAATATTGTAAGTGATATTTACATGAAAGGTAAAACATTGAATAAAACAAGTTTACACTAAT
Source organism: Homarus americanus (assembly GCF_018991925.1). NCBI lineage: Eukaryota > Metazoa > Arthropoda > Malacostraca > Decapoda > Nephropidae > Homarus > Homarus americanus. The sequence continues at coordinate 6,508,698 of NW_024733734.1, forward strand.
GGATCATTGAGAGTCGCTGTTTGGAAGGTGTTGTGTTAAACAGTTTTTTACATCATTAGAGACATCAAAGGCCCGTTTTTACCTTGATGTACTCACACCGCTGGAGGTACGAGTTTGATTGGTAGATCTGAGACACTTATTTCCCCTAATATGAGACGAACAGGATGTAGCTGACGGTGAAGTACTCATCATGACGGAGCCGCCGCCTCTACCACCTGATGATCCCTGGTTCATTAGTGACTCATCCTCACAACACGGGGCAGTCTTCGTAATTTGTGTTTGATAATCTTTATCATAGACTCTCTTAACGCCAAATTAATTATCACGTATGTGTGAAAACATGTCCATAGTTTCACAAAAACAACACCACCATTAACTACTATGAGTTGTAGTTATGATACACAAGTCTCCGCAATAATTTTTTCTTGTACTCATTGTTTTCCGATTAAATATAATTTCACAACACCAAGTTAAAAAAAATAGTTGACCTCACAGCACTAATGAAACACCAATATCAAGAGTACAAACTGTAATGGTGGTGCAACTGCTGTGTCCTGGACCCAACCCTCAGGAAGAGGTGAATTACACAACGTAGTAAAGACAAGAGGAACACACACACCATAACAGGAAACCCACAACATTCCTCAGCAGCAGGGTCAGGCCCCAGACATCATTACCTCCCTTGATGGAGTTTGTCGCAGCAACTATCTGGATTTCCAGTCTAGTGGTCTTTGGGCCAGCTTCCAGGCCGCGGTTGGATGAACTCCAATGCGTCTGAAATCCCCGTGTGTGGGTTGTCATTCCACTCATGAATAACTGAAGTGGATGGCCAATAAGCTGATGATATGTCGGCAATGGAAGCGAGGGCGTGATAGGCTGTCCAGACTGAGATTGTATAATTGAGTGAATTATAGATCCCTGAAGTGGTCCACCAGGTGTGTTATGGTCTTCACGCCGGAAGGACGACGCGTCCAGACCTCTGCTGTTGATAGAGTGAATAATCGAGTCTAATTCTGAGCTCAGACCTTGTAAACCAGTACATAGACTTTAATTACCGCCGCCATGGGGGATGTGTCCCTGACAAATTGAAAGCGAAAGCATGTCCCATAAGTATGACTGCCCGTTAGGGACAGTGTGGACACAATATTGTATATTAAACCGTCGGTATACAAGGAGGCAACGTCACGGACACTGCACTAGACCACCTCCATCTGTCCCATCTTAAAGTTAGATACTTATTTCCAACTGGATGGAATGGAAGTGCCCCTGGGATCGAACCATCATTCCTGAGGACAGGAAGTGAATGTTATATCCACTCAGCCACCGCACCCCTTCCCCTTTCCCCTTTAAAAGAAGATGGTGTAAATATTATGTGACCGCGAGCAATTCAAATAGTCTCCCTTACTCTTTTTTTTTCCATTTAAAAAGTATTCCGACACAGTTAAAGGTTTTATCCGACTGATCGCTGGTGATGGAGGCCACGTCTCCCTGAGGTGCGCGATGAGCGAGTCTCTTACTAATGCAAGAGAGTAAACACAGGCTGCCTCTGATCCTGGGTGAGATTAAAGGGACAGAGGCTACTGGATCCGCGGTACTGGATAGACTTATTATCTCCCTAAGAGTCTCTTCCTCATCTAATACTCCCCCCCCTCCCCTCCCCCTCTCCCTGCCCAAGATTCTCCCTTCTCCACCACTGCCACCACCACCCCCCTCCCCTCCCCTGTCCAAGATTCTTCCTTCTCCACCACTGCCACCCACCCCCCCTCCCCTCCTCCCCCTGTCCAAGATTCTCTCCTTCTCCACCACTGCTACCACCCCCTCCCTCCCCTGCCCAAGATTCTCTCCCTTCCACCCCCCACCAACCCCCCCCCCCCGCCAGGACTATCACCTCAAACCTTCCATCTCCCATTGACTGTCTGTCCGCCTCTTCCTCGTGACCTTTAAATTTCCTGGTATTTAAGTCTTGATGGTCAGTAGCCAGCCATATTAACTCAGGTCAACAGGCGGCCATTAGCTGAAAAGGTCAATAGGAAGTAGGGTGATACAATGGAGAAAAAAATACCAATTACTAAGATTTTTCTATGACAACGAGGAGACATTATTTACTACCTGGTCTTTTATTACGATTTATTTTTATTTTTTTTTATTTGAACGAAAAAACACGAAAATTAATGGAAAATATTGAACCTTCTCTAAAATAACGAGAAAATACTTAGTATCGGGTCGTTTAAATTATGTGAAAAAATATCCAGAATTTAACTAAAAAAAAATTTGCAATGAGTAAAAAGAAAAAATTATTACGAGGGAAAGTAATTAATGTTATTACGAGAAAAAATACTTAGTACAGAATTTGTTATTACTCGAAAAATTTGGCTAGAATTTGAACGAAAAAATAAACAGTATTTTTTTGGAGGGGGGGCGAGGGGGGGGGGGAATGCTTATTATTATTATTATTATTATTATTATTATTATTATTATTATTATTATTATTATTATTATTATTATTATAAGGAAATTTGATTAATATTATAACGACTGGACAAAGTATCAATGTGAAAAAATGCAGAATGTATTCGGAAATTAATAATAATAATAATAATAATAATAATAATAATAATAATAAGAAGAAGAAGAAGAAGAATTTATCATTTTAGAAACAAAATGTTTTTTATAACAAATGTTTACGTCATCTATAAATGTCAGGTACCTGCATACACTATGGCTTACCCACACCACAGCCTGCTTCACACCACAGCCTGCCCACACCACAGCCTGAGAACACCAGCCTGCCCACACCACACCCTGCCCACACCACAAGCCTGCCAGCACCACAGCCTGAGGAACACCACAGCCCTGCCTCACACCACAGCCTGAGAACACCACAGCCTGCCCACACCACAGCCTGAGAACACCCCACAGCCCGCTCCACACCACACCCCTGCTGTGCTACACCCACAGCCTGCCCACACCACACCCCTGCCAGCACCACAGCCTGCCCACACCACAGAAGCCTGCTGAACACCACAGCTCAAGCCCACACCACACCCCACAAAGAACCACAGCCTGCCTGACACCACAGCCTGCCCACACCACACCCTACTACCTCCCCACCACCACCACACCCTACTCAATACCACACCCTACCGCTACCACATCCTACCACCAACACACCCCACACCACAATCTCTACCTCCCCACCACAACTCCCTACCACACCCCACCACTACCACAACCCGGCTACGCCACCCTACCACCACCATCCTTCCACAACCACAACACCCTACCCACACTTCACCACACCCCTTACCACTACCTTTCACACCCTACCACTCACTCATTAACTCTACCACTACTACACCCTACCCCCACCACACCCCTCCCCCACTTCACACTACCACACCCCACCACTAACCCCCACTTCACACTACCACACCCTACCACTAACCCCAACCACACCCCACCAATACCACAACCCCCCTTACTACCACAACCCACACACACACACACACACACACACACACCACAACCCACACACACACACACACACAAAGAAGAAAAAAACACACACACAAACTCACATTATTTACGTAAAAGTTCTCAAGATTCTTCTAAGACGCAACACGAGGCAACACACAATAGCAGAAGACAGTTGAAGAAAAATAGTGTTGTTTATTTACGGTTGGAAGTCACAGGTGCAGGTGATGTGAGCTTCTTCATATTTTAGGTGGTAATTAACTTGTCTAGGGCTCATTAACAATTATTTATGTTACCTGGAGGTGGTTGGGTATGGTTGGGTTGGGTTGGGTTGGGTTGGGTTGGGTTGGGTTAGGTTAGGTTAGGTTAGGTTAGGTTAGGTTAGGTTAGGTTAGGTTAGGTTAGGTTAGGTTAGGTTAGGCAGGGTGTGTGATCAATTACCATCAGAGACCAGAGTAATATATTCTGGAGAGTTAATTCTTGTGGTGCTGAATGATGGTACAGCAGCATTATCCACTGAGAGGGTGTGACAGATGGCCAGTGAGACATGTTTAGAGTTTCCTCGTTGGATACAGACCTCAGTGACGGCCTGGAAACCAAGTGTCTGTTTAATTCTATCCTGTCAACATGATACTCTGAACCTAGAGAAGAGACAGCTGAATTTAATCTTGAGCAATATATTATTTTTATCACTCTCTGAAATCATTCTTTTAATATTTGCCTTAAGGAAACAGAATGAATGTTTAGCTTATCTTACGACATTCTTCATGAGAGGAATGACAACCAATTCTCTTACTTCGATCCCACAGAAGGAATATTTAGCACTATTTTAAGACATCAAATCATTCCTTCCTCTTGCCATATCGTGGAATCCAATTAAAAAGTTGTAAGTGAGAGTGATGATAGAGGTAAGGTTTAGGGCACACGAACTAATGTTAGTAAAAGGAATGATGAAAGGGAAGGGGAGAGAAAGATAAGAATAATTGATAGATTTTAGTGAAGTGGGGAAAACGGTGAACGACAGAGTGAGGAAACACCTGTTGATTAAGCGAAACCTGAAGGTATTATTGCAGAAAAACTTGATTACCTGAAGATTACCCTCACCTTAGCTTGTCCATTTTCATGATTAAATGTCTTAACACTACCTTTGGGGTTAGGTTAGGTTAGGTTAGGTTAGGATTCGTTATATTCTATTATGTTATGTTAAGTTAGGTCAGGTTAGGTTAAATTAGTATAGGGTGGTTAGGTTATGTTATGCTACGTTATGTTAGATTAGAATAGTTCAGATTGGGATTGGTTTTGTTACGTGACTTTAGATTAGGTTCAGTAAGGTTAAAATTAAATCAGTTTAGCATTAAGCTGATTAATCTTAAGATGAAATAAGCTGAGTGTGACTAAATGCTCAGATGACCCGAAAAACCTAAAGGTCAAATTCTATGCAACATCTCGTGACAAAATGATTGACTCTTGAAAACAGATTCTCTCGACTCCACCCCTAACACAGTGCATTTACTGGATTGAAAATGGATCCCTTTGTCTTGTGGGCCAGGGAGGCTACCACACATTGAATACTAAGGTTTTTTCTTTAGTACACAAGGAGGCAGTATGGTCAGGGCTCTACACAAGTTGGCAGCATGGTCAGGACTCACAAGGAGGCAGTATGGTCAGGGCTCTACACAAGGAGGCAGTATGGTTAGGGCTCTATACAAGGGGGCAGTATGGTCAGGGCTCTCAAGGGGGGCAGTATGGTCTACACAAGGGGGGCAGTATGGTCAGGACTCACAAGGAGGCAGCATGGTCAGGACTCACAAGGAGGCAGTATGGTCAGGACTCACAAGGAGGCAGCATGGTCAGGACTCCCCTTCACCGCCTCCACCCTTTTAAGTATCCCCACAAACAAAAAACGAAACAGATGGGATTTTAACACCTACCCAACCCGGTAATAGACCCCGTAGGTGGAAAATAACAAATGGCTATAAATCCAGGTCACATAAAAGGAGCAATATATAATGACTTATGATTACAGGTAAGCGATGGAAAGAGGGAATTACAGGTGTGGGGGGTAAGTTATCGGTGAGTATTATCAAGGTAGAATGGTCTTTATAAATCACTAACTTTCAATATCATCATCGCCTTTCTGGCCCTGATATACGGCATTCCGGGTTGTGTGTGGTGTTTGTGTTTTCGCTGGCTCTCTCTCTCTCTCTTTCGCTCTCTCTCTCTCTCTCTCTCTCCCCATAACACTAGAGAATACGTAATATCATCTCTCTCAGTGTCTCTCATCTCTCCATCTAGTTTCTCAATTATGTCTCTCACCCCTTAAGTCGTTTTCCTTAAGTGTGTTTACTTTTGTTAACATAACCCCTGTTTGATGGGTTTTATATCCGGGTTATATCACCTATGAATCTCTGTATTTCAGGTTTATGTTACCCTCGTATTATATCCTCATACCCAAGTCGATATTCTATGGTAATATATCAACATACCCAGGTCGATATATCACGGTAATTTATCAATATACTCAGGTCGATATATCACGGTAATTTATCAATATACTCAGGTCGATATATCACGGTAATTTATCAATATACTCAGGTCGATATTTCATGGTAATTTATCAATATACTCAGGTCGATATATCACGGTAATTTATCAATATACTCAGGTCGATATATCACGGTAATTTATCAATATACTCAGGTCAATAATTAATGGTAATACATCAATATACCTAGAGCAATATTTTCGGTTATATTTACACATACCTGGAGCGATATACCTTGTAAATATATTCACATACACAGAGGAACACTATTTCAGGATACACGCACGTAATAGTTCATCGGCTGCCATTAAGTCCGTCATAGAGGCTTTTATATACGACAAGAAGATTACACAGAGGAGTTTTATTTATGTTACTGAGAGTCTTACTGTTCCTTCAGGTTTTGCTCAAGTGAAGAACGTCTATTTATGGTTAGGTTAGGTTAGGTTAGGTTAGCAATCACCTTGGCGATATCTCTAGCGGGAGAATTCTTGACTGTTGCACAACCTTGAGACCCATGTAATATGTGTGTGTAAAATTTCAGGTCTCTTACTGCTTCCGCTATAACTGACATTAACACATAAATACGCAGCTAAACATACCACCACATTCACGGACAGTCGCGTCATTTTAGTATAATATATATATTAGATATATGAACAAAAGATGAGAGCTATAATAAATAATATTTGTTAGTTTCCTATACATTAATAATTATCAACATTGAATGGTAGTGTAATGATGGCGAGCTCTTATATAATACCCATCATTTATCACAAACACTAAGGGAATACACGACGTTCTCTTGACACACACTACTATTAGGTAATCAAAACCTCTAGGGATATGCTTCGTACAGTGTCAAACCTATTAAGTTAATGTGTTCGACGTTGTACCCATTTGAGGTCAGTAACCCTTAGTCGGTCATCTGATACGAGGTAACTGTTCGTCTAGTCTGGTAAAGTATATTATGAGGAAAGAAGAAGATGATAATGATGATGATGATGATGATGATGATGATGATGATACTCCAGTACGGCCTCCTGATGAGTAATGAGAGATTCGAGTAGCTGTGGAGGAGAGAGTAGGACTGAGAGGGACTACACATCAAAGAATTGACCCGCAGATTGGGCAGAGAATGTTGTAAGAGTGCTTTTATCCCCCGGCGTCAGGATAAAACTCCGACAGTAATGGTTCTTGGTTTTATACATGGTGTGTGTGTGTGTGTGTGTGTGTGTGTTCTCTACCACAATATCTCCCAGTTATTTTCCGGCCTAGCAACATCAAGGACAAGTAGCAGCCATAGAGACTTGGCCAAGAGGAAGACGATCCTTTCATCTGTGAGACATAACAGGATTCTTCCACGGAAAATATTAAAAAAAAAAGTAACTTCCTTCTCCCGGGATTTGTATAAGTATTAAAGAACGTCACTTGAGTACAATCTTACCGGTAATAGTCTTCTCTTCACTACCATCTATATTTCAGGAGACTTGAGTTTAATTAAGATTTTTTTTTGTCTAAGTTAACACAATTTCAAAACTCTTAATTTCAGTCCTTAAGATTAGCATAATTATGAAGTTCCCTTTTCCTCCCTTATCCGATCTTCAAACCTCATTAGGGCTTGTATAAAACCTCTTACCCAACCCTTTACCCCCTAGACGTAATTATGTACCTAAACACCTCTTAATCTATCCCTAACCCCCCATTAAGGTAATTGCCTGTTCTTGGTAGTCTTAGTAAACTGTTCAAAACTGTAGAACTTTTTCGCTCAGAGGCAAAGCTGTGTTGAAATATCCTATATCCTGTTATACAAACTCACCATATAGTGTTGAAACCGGTGTATAGCGAGAGAGAGGGAGAGAACGATGGAAATGGATAAGATAGAGAGAGTTAGATTGATGCATAGATTGAATAACGGATGAGAGAGAGAGAGAGACAGAAACCGAAAGAGAGAGCGAGACAGACAGCAGACAGACAGACAGACAGGGTTACAAAAATGTTCATAACACCGGAAACGTTTAATGATGTGTTGGTTGTAGGTAAGAGTGAGTGGTGAAGTGTGTTAAGAAGGGAGAGTGGAAGGAGGGAGAGAGGGAGGGGTGGGGAGGGAGAAATTAAAAATATATGGGTACGAGGGAGAGAAACTCAACGTCTGGGAAGGAGAGTGTAACGGGAGGAGGGGAGAGAAGGGAAGTGGAAGAGAGAGTGATAAGTTGAAGGTGTTGGAGGGAGGGAGGGAAGTTCAAGCTACCAGCACGAATGTTGAGTGTTAGGATCACAGTTATTGCCTTCGTTATTTTAAGTAGAGGTGTAAAAGGTGGGGAAAAGAGGGAGATTTTAAGGGGATTGGAAACATGGGGAGAGGGAGGATAAAGAGAGAGAAAGGAGGTGAGAAGAAGAAAGAGAGGAGACGAAGGTGGTGGAGGTGGAGAAGGAGAGAAAAAAGGGAAGCAAAAGGTCGTTCACATCTTGAATATTCACCAACGCTCTCTTGGATAACCTACACCACACCTTCCTCTCTCTCTCTTCGACTCCAGCACAAGATATAAATAGAGGAACACGAAGATACCAATAAGGTCTGGACACGAGTTCACCAAGATGTGACCTTATCAACGAAGTCTAACATCACCAGGTAAGAGACAATAAGGGCCTAGTGTATCATGTTTATAGCTAAGATACCGACCTTGTTATTCCTATCTGATCTCTTCACTCTAGATACAGCCAAAGAAGAGGTCTATGGGACAAGAAGTATTACTGTGTTTACTTAACCATGACTAATCCTCTGCTGCGTTACTCGACACACACAGAGACTATATACAAAGACTGTCTATTGCCCAGTTGAAGCGTCTAGCTCACAGATGGCGCCAGGAAAACACTTTAATGCCCTAACCTGTTTTACTGTGGTAAGTTTTAATGTGATGGGGAGAGAGAGGGAGGGAGGGGACACCAGTGATTTTCTAAATATCTCGGCTTGTTTTTTGTTTTTTAACTCGGATACTGTGAAGTCCTACTACTGCCGACGTCAATATTGGGTGGACTTTAGGGATGTATATGATGTATTCAAGGAACTTAATTGTATAGATATATACGAATGTACTTATAAGAGATTAATAAGTGGCTGAAAGATAATTTTGTATTCGCGTTCAATGAGACTCAGCTGAGAAGAGCAGAGATAGTTTCGACGTCACTCACCACTCGACACTCACCACTCACCACTCATCACTCGACACTCACCACTCATCACTGATCTTTTGAGTCCCTTAAAACAATTTCCATGTTACTATAATTGTGTAATAAGCGTAATAATTTAATTTCCATAAAAGAGTATCACGAGGCGCCCTAACACACAGTCGAGAGTACATTAGGTAACCGTGAGAGTCTTAACACAGAGAGAGAGAGAGAGAGAGAGAGAGAGAGAGAGAGAGAGAGAGGCTTAAGTTAAAGAAGCAAATTCGTATATAAAGAAAATAAGGCTTCTAGGTTCGTTTGATGTGAAAAAGACGAAGGACACTGTAAATATTCTAAGGTGCGCCATCCTTACCTCAACCCCCCCTTGCTCTCACAGGCCGGGGAGAATCCATGGAGCCAACACATAAAGTGTTACCCACTGAGGAGCTGTTCTGGGAGGGGCAGCTGAGGCGTAGGACGTGGGTGGTGATGCTGTAGAGACGTGGGCGGTGATGCTGTAGGGGTGTAGAGGTGATGCTGTAGAGACTTGGGTGGTGATGCTGTAGAGACGTGGGTGGTGATGCTGTAGAGACGTGGGTGGTGATGCTGTAGAGACGTGGGTGGTGATGCTGTAGAGACGTGGGTGGTGATGACGTGGGTGGTGATGCTGTAGAGACGTGGGTGGTGATGCTGTAGAGACGTGGGCGGTGATGCTGTAGAGACGTGGTGGTGATGCTGTAGAGACGCTGTGTGGTGATGCTGTAGAGACGTGGGTGGTGATGCTGTAGGACGTGGGTGGTGATGCTGTGAGACGTGGGTGGTGATGCTGTGCTTGGGTGTGATGCTGTGAGACGTGGGTGGTGATGCTGTAGAGACGTGGGCGGTGATGCTGTAGAGACGTGGTGTGGTGATGCTGTAGAGACGTGGGCGGTGATGCTGTAGAGACGTGGGTGGTGATGCTGTAGAGACGTGGGTGGTGATGCTGTAGAGTTGTGAGACTGATGATGATGATGATGATGATGATGATGATGATGATGTGATGATATGATGAATAGATTAATGATAATGATCCTAATGTTTGATGATATTGATGATGCTGATAATAATGATGATGAATAATAATAAAGTAGATGATAACGATGATGAAAGAGAAAGGGATGTAATAGGTTATAATGAAAGAATAATGGCTATAGAAGAGATAAAATAGTAACATGAAGAGAAGGATGAAGATAAATGGGAAGTAGAGGAATAAGATAAAGAAAGAGATTAGGGTAGCAGAAAGAGAAGAGGGAGAAGGGGTGATGGGATGGAAGAAATAAGAATAGAGGAAATAGTGAGGAAATCATGGGACGTGAGAGATAATGGGGTGAGGTAGAATGGGTGATGATGGGTGAGAGGGCGAGAGAGGGTAAGAGAGGGAGTAGTTAGAGAGGGCAATGACGTGGAATGATATCTGGATGAGTGTGGTTTATGATGATCTATGCTGGTTGATTATGTCTGTCTGTCTGTCTGTCTGTCTGTCTGTTCACTGTCTTATTTGTTATATCTCAACTATCTCTAACTGTCTCTCTTTGTTTTCCTCTTCCCGTCGTTATCTCGATGTATCTTCACGTCTATCAATCTTTTCTTGTCCATTTCTGTCTTCCAAGTTCTTTCACTCTTACAATCTTTCATTTCCTCTCTGTCCACCCGTCTGTCTATTCGCTCTGTCTAGCTGTTTATCTGTCTTTTTCTATCTTCTAAGCGGGTGGATACGTGATGCACACACGGACACTCTGCTGACATTTACCACACTGCTAAATAAGTCGGCAGGACCTCTCGTCGATGTGAAAGCGGTCACGTGGCCAGGTTGCTGATATATACTGGTGTAGTCGTCTATTTCAAGGGTAAACTTTTGTCTTGCTGGGGCTGGGGACTGTAGTGTATGTGTCTTATCGTGACCTGTGTTTAGATCTCTTCAGCTCAAGATGTCTCGTCAGTATGCAAATTTGGACACGAACGTAAATAAACACTGTCTTGTCTTTTGGTATCTTTCTCTCTCTCTTTTTCTCTTTATCTCGTTATTTCTGAGTTTCTTTCTCTTTCTCTCACTCTCTTTCTTTTACTCTCACCCAAAAGAAAGTAAAATGATAAAAATCAAGAACGTGGAATAACTGAACTTAACCCAAAAAATCTAATAACGAAAACTAGAACAATTAAAATACGATAATAAAATCCACGAATAAATAACAATTAAACTTTAAAACAATAACAAAAAAACAACAATGTGAAAACTTCTCATTTTAAGGATTAATTTAATTATTGATGATATAAACTTGATGAAGAAAATACAATTCGATAGTAAATAATAGAATCAAGTCGTTAAGAGTGGAATGATTATGGTAGTAATGAGAACACAATATAATGGCGTAGAGGTGTGGTAATGGAGTGGCTATAATGGTGTGGTTGTAATAGTAAGGTGTGTGTAGTAATTAAGGGTGTGGTGTGTGGAGGTATTTCTTGAAGGGGAGGGGGGGTTATTGACCGAGAGGAAAGGGGGGTAAGGGGGGTAGGAAGAGGGATTCAAGAGAAGGGAAACAGAAGGGAAGAAGGATAGAGAGAGAGAGAGAGAGAGAGAGAGAGAGAGAGAGACTAAAAAGCATTAGTGAAAGTAAGAAAGTACTGGTAAAGGTAGAACAGTATTACAGAAAGTACAGTAATATAGTGAGATTAAGGCAGTAGAAATACAAGTGAGAAGGTAATGGTGAAAGTAAGAAAACATTGGTGAAAGTGAGACACTACTGGTAAAACTGAGAAAAAGTCTTGGTGAATGTTAAACAGCTCGGGTGAAAGTAAGACATTCTTAGTGAAAGGATAGTAAAGAGTCTAAAGAAAGTGACTCGGAGATAGTGACGTCTTCCAGTGACGTCTTCCAGTGACGTCTTCCAGTGACTTGCAGGGGTATTGATTTTCTCTTTCTCTTTTTATCTTTCTCTCTCTCTCTCTTTCTCTTTATTTTCCCCAGTCTCTGTATATATACCTTGACTTTTCATCATCTCTTTACCATTTGTCTTTCTCCCTTTGAGCCATGGAATTTTTCTCTCTCTCTCTCTCTCTCTCTCTCTCTCTCTCTCTCTCTCTCTCTCTCTCTCTCTCTCTCTCTCTCTCTCTCTCTCTCTCTCTCTGTCTTTATGTTCACTTACACTTTCTCACCTTATCTCCACCACTCTATCATTCTCTCTCTTCCTTCCCCTAACATTAATTCTTTCTCTCTGTCTGTCTGTCTATCTATCTGTCTGTCTGTCTGTCTCTCTCTCTCTTCCTCCCTCTCCGACAGACAGTCACACACAACTCAGACACTCCCACACACCTACTTATCCTTGCCTAGAGCTTAATTAGTTCGCTTCATTAGCACACAACACCGAGTCAGAAGCTTGTCTGAGATGTACTGACTTTAGCTTTGCATCGAGTAAGCTCTTCCATAATTATGTGGTGCCAGGACAATGCTAAACTCAGGTGTGAACTACAAGTAATATACAGTATACTCTCTCCCCCGCTCACCTCCCCCCCTCCACCTCCCCCCACCCTCCTTCCCCCTACAACGCTATCTGATGCGGAGGCTTGGAACTACGTCTAGGTGCCAGCCAAACTGCTAAGCCGATATCAGTGAATTTATAACATGGAAGCACTAAGACTCAAGTTCGTTATCTGAGCAATACGATGGAGCACCTTGGTTGTTGATGAGGGAGAATGGGAAGGCAAATAAGTGGTGGGGAGAGGTAGGAGAGGAAGGGAGAATAGGGGTGAGGGAGGCAAAGATACCGGAAGATGAGGGTGGTGAGGGAGGTGGTGAGGGAGGTGGTGGGAGGTGGAGGGAGGGTGGTGAGGAGGTGGTGAGGAGGTGGTGAATGACGTAGTATATTCCATATCTGGTAACATTAGCATCGTCTTGTCTATAAAAGGAAATAATAGTATTGACAATCCTAATAGTAATAAATAACAGTACTTGAAGAAATAGCCTAGTATCAGTTGTCATGGTTGTGTTATCATATTAGCACAGCAGTGTGTTACTCATAATACAGTATATAATCTACCATGTCATTGTGTAGACGTATCGCGCTAGTGTGTTAGTGTTCTTGTACTTTCAGGGCGAGGCTGAACGTCTATGTATAATAATATTTCAAGATTATGCTATACATCCTTCCATAATACATTTTATAAGAAACTTTACGTCGTATCTAGTGCATCGCGTTACAACCTGATACACTGGTACATATGGTATATTGCATTTAAAGATTTGGGTATTGATTTCGGGTGGTTCAAGATTATACCTTCTCAAGACTCACTCAAGACTCAAGACCCACCTAAAGACCTAGTTATCTCAAGAGCCAAGAACACACACACACACACACACACACACACACACACACACACACAGTTAATTTCTCCAAAACCTAGACAGCTCACTAGTACAACGCCTCCCACTTCAGTAATGACAATAACCTTTGGTAGTGTCATCTTGGTTCTACATTAAAATTTCTCAGTTCTTTTCTTCTCCTCTTTTCCTTTTCTTCTTCATCCCTCTCTCCCTCTCTCTCTCCTTCTTCCTCATCCTATTTCTCTCTGAATTTCCTTCTATCTTGTTTCATCAAGTCCTTTATCCTTTCTCCTCTCTCTCTCTCCTTCATTCTTCTTACTCTCTTCTCTTACTCTATTCTCTCTCTCTCTTACCTTCTATTCTCCTCTCCTCTCTCTTTCTCTCTCTCTCTCTCAGTATTCCAAATCAAGGAAAATTATTCTTCTCATTAGCATATCTTTCATGTGACTGCTGTGCATCATACCTCACACACTCCACTCGGCCAGCGTCAGAGGCATCATTCATTATACAAGTACAGTCCCCTTCACGGCGCTTACAGGACTCATCATATAAACATTCCACACATCATTACATTGAGATATTTGTGTTAATAATGTTTGAATTTGATTCCATAGTATATTTTAGTATAGCGAGTTTCCTTCTGTCGAATGTAAACAAACACAGGGCTGCCACACTACACTAAACCTGAGAGCCCTGTAAACGCGCAAGTAGAGGACTGTACATTTACCGATCGTAATGTAATACACAAAATACTAACACCAAGCGCTTGACTATGTGTTAATATATATTAAGATGTCCTTAATGAAAAAGTCAACAGTACCATAAGTGGAATAATTTTCTCAACATTTACAGTCACGAACACAACCTGTCGCCTCTCTCTGCTTCACGAACCCTGAGATCCTGACACTGAGGCATTATTCGTTTCCATCAATGCTTCAATTTATGAGTCTGAATCTCGGGGTTCATGGTTCAAGAGGAGAGGCGACGGGGGTTATTGTTCATGACTGGACGTAAAAACAAAATATCAATAAAAAAAGTTATCCCAATTTGAAAGCAAGTCAGCTCTCTGCTCCACACGGGTGATACGGACGGTCATCCCAAGAATACCTGACCAGTAGACCCTCCTAGTTTAGATTAACAAGGTTACCTCAGGATGACCTGATCATGTGTGTGTGTGGGTCGCTGCCACTATCACTTTGTTATATCCTGTAAAAGGGAACTAACTGAATTCTCCCTTCCACCGTACAATTATGATGTGTTGTGGTAACTCGCCTCCCACGCCACGCCCTTGTGAGCTGCGTGTGTGTTTTATGGTAACTAAAGCCAGGGAGAGAGAGAGAGAGAGAGAGAGAGAGAGAGAGAAATAATAAACGAAACCAATAAGAACAAACTCTGAGGTGAACCCATCAGGTGAGGTGGGAGGAGAGGTGCGAGGAGTGCGAGTTATGGGAGAGAGAGGAGGAAAGGAGTTACAAAGTGGAGAAGGAATAGAGAATAGAGAGAGTGATGAGACGAGGGTTAGAAATGAACGACGGTTGAGTGAGGTAAGGGAATGGGGGGAGGAAGATGGTGGTGAAGGAGAATAAGGTGGAGTGACGGGGTGAGGGAAGAAGGAAATGGGGAGAGGAGGGTATGAGAGGGTTATGTTCTGTTTTGTGTGGTGATAATCTAACATAACACAAACGGGACTAGACAATGTACAAAACAAACAGCGGTCTGGGTGGATAAACTCCGGGTTTTCGGCACCAGCATGAAAGATTGAATAACAAACACAATATTTTCGTAGGCTTAATTGTGATACTGACAGATATATATATACATAGATGTTATTGTGTGTGTGTGTGTGTGTGTGTGTGTGTGTGTGTGTGTGTGTGTGTGTGTGTG
>NW_024733734.1:6524222-6551722 GCF_018991925.1 Homarus americanus
TCTTGCCTCCTTCCTCATTCCAAAACCCGATGGCACTTTTCGTTTCTGTACCGATTATCGTAAAGTGAACCAGGTCACTGTCTCAGACTCCTACCTTACCTTTGATTGAAACTTTCTGTTCACTCTCTACTTCTAGCAAAACTTTTGTGTCATCTATCTTCCATCAAACAAAAGACAGGAGGAGCCCTCCTCGCTAAATCTTTTTCATGCTGATCAGATATTTCCTTCATTATTTTTTTCTGTGCTCTTCTAATTTTATTATGATCGATCACCAAAGATACATCCTCTCGGCTGATGAGGCCTGCATCTATAAGCGGCAGTTGCAATTTCTATCTCACGAAGTCCAGCATGGTGGCGTAATACTAGCTAAAGCAAATATCTTTGTTGTATTTCATTTTCTTTTGGTAAAGGTTCAGATGGCTCTTTGGAACTATCATCTGATGTTGCTTCCGTTCATCAGAAGAACTATCAAAGAAGTGATAAACATCTTGACACAGCTCTTCCTTCCTTTGGATGGCTTCTTCACTCTTCATTTTCTTCTTTTGTTCCTCTCGATTTGTTCTCTTTTCTGGCATTAGCAATCTGCTTCTTTGTTTCTGAATAATCTATTGAACCATTTGCATACTTCCTTGGCCTTCTGCCTTTGTCCTCTGTGCCTTTATAAATTCAGGCTCTAAAACAGGGATCTCTTTTCACGAGGACAACCACAATCAATGGGAATTATTTTCTCTTACCTGAGTGAGAACAGTTGATTCAGAACATAATTGTATGGAGCACTTGCAGGTCAAAATGTCAAACAGAGTATCAAGTGTGCAGAAATTCATTTTCCTGGCCAGTTTCCTTTTACCAAGTGATGTTTCAACTGCTTTGTGCCATAATTTCGTTAGTTTTAGCTCAATAGTTCGACACTGATTAATCACAGGTGGTTTGAATAGTGCATTAGCTTTTGTCCATTGATGCAGAAGAGGGACTATCATGTCATTTATGAGTTCTTTATCTGTATAGTTCCTTCTGTCCTTTGCATTTTTTCTCGAAGGAGTAACCCTAATCTTAGCATGTCTCTCACTGTTGGAAGTTCTGATACAGGAAGCTCTTCCTTTACCAACTAGCAGGCTCAAGTGGGTTGACAACTGCTTCTTGTCTTCAATTTTGACATCTTCACGCTATCTGACAAATAGAAAAATATTTCAATGTTTCATAATTCAATTGTTGTTTCAAAAATATCAATTTGTTTATCAAAATGCTGTAACAGAAATAACATAATAATTTCTTAGAACATAATGTTTTATACAATGATATAAGTAACTGCGACAATCAATATGCCCTAACACAATAATAATTAAAATGTAGAATTCTGTCTGGTAGAGTAGGTGCAAGTGCAATGAGCAAACCACCGTCTATGATATCTAGAAGGAAGGAGCCGGGCGCCTTATCCTCACGTGGTACAAGTCAAAACAAGAATTAAACTGTCCCACACGGAGAGCCTGTTCATGTTCATGTTCTGACATGCATATTGTACACAAGCTATAGAACCATAAAATACTCCATAATCCATATGCTTACATAGATTAGTTAATATCAAGTGAATAATTTCTAATCAAGTCTCATTAATTTGTTGAAATACTGATATTTGAAACTTTAAGGATTATAATTGATGTAGGTGAGGTTATTTCAATTCATTTTTGTTTTGCTAATCTCAAGTTTAGACATAAAGAGGCACAATATTTTGACTACCAAATTTGATTTTTAACATGTTGACAAAATTGACACCCTAATATATATATATATCAATAAATCACTGTAGGTGCTCGTGATCTAGGTATATGCTGATAACCACAAGGAATATATATATATATATATATATATATATATATATATATATATATATATATATATATATATATATATATTTTTATTGTATGTACAGTGCAGTGCTAGGGATTGCTGTGTGGTGAGCTTGTTGAGAGGTGTTGGTTTGAGAGCGTTGGGTAGAATGATCTTCACTGCTGTTGTTGTTGTTGAGATTGTCGGACATAGTCCGACACGGGCCTTGCCTGTAGGCGGCCCGTTTGGTGGTTCCGGCTGGGCTCATGGAGCAGCCAGACGGGATTTGGGATGGAGGTTGTCATTTCATATTAATAAACCTGTTCTTAGAGTATTTTAGGAGTGTTCAATTTCCCATAGTACTTCACCGTTATTTCCGTCCAAGCCCTGATATCAGAATTACAATACCATGTGCCTTAGACCCTCGACATGCTGCCAAAAGAACTAAGGTTATTCAGGAACCATTGAAGTAAGTAGAAAGAACCATTGAATTAAAGAACTAAGACAAGAAAGTAAGAGTAAAAGATAAGGCAGAGTACGAGTAGAAGACCGCCGCTGTTACGTGGCTGATTGGGAACCAGCATTACATGCGTGAAAGAAGCTCTTTTGGATGTGGAGCTTGGTAGTCTTTCTGAGGTGGTTCTTGATCTGTTACGCTTGCTGGAACTTGAATGTGTATGCTTCTAAAACGTGTTGGCTGCCTTGGCTGCTTCGTCTCCACGTCGTTTCCCCAATACCTACATGACTGGGAATTCAGTATAAGACGACTGAAAGTTACTAGTGTGCCCTGTGAAATGCAGTGATGGCTAGGGAAACACTGAGTAACACTGAGTTCGTTTATTGTGGATGGGAGAAATACAAGTGGTGACGCTGTGTGCCATGCGGCTACAGTCAGACTGAGGCGCCTTGCCATATTGGCCTCAGGATAATAGCCTATATACGTGCAGTGTTGCCACGTGATAATATATATAAATGCTACTCATGCAGTAGTATGTACAGGGTTGCTACTTGGCACAGTAGCTTATATACATAACCTACAACGACTGGGCGATTTTTATGATGTGGACGTTGTCCCTGTTGACTGTGTTGCAGCGCCTGCATGGCCGTTTCGAGTCCGTGTGAATTATGATGGACTTGTTGTGTTGCAGCGTGTTGTAGGGCCTTTGAAATACTGTTTGTAGGGTGGAGCAGTCATTAGAAAGTCTCCATAGGAAGGTCTGGACCTTGGGTGTAGAAGGCCGCCCGTATCTATGATGTTTTGGGTCCACCGAGCCGTCTGTGAAATATGATGCATCAGCATGTGTCTCGGCCGTGGCTATGGCCCAGAGTGTGTGTGTCCGTCATAATATATACTGCAGGTTGATCGTCTCATACAACAGTGACGTGTGCAAGTGACCATTAATCGTGACGGAATGTTGAGAGAATACTACTATACTGCATCGCTATATAACTTGCATAAATTGTATATGCAGGAGATATGTGTGTATGTGTGTGTGTATGTGTGTGTGTGTGTGTGTGTGTGTGTGTGTGTGTGTGTGTGTGTGTACAGAAGATTAAAGCCTCACGCCACGTCACGCCACGCCAGAGAGAATCTAGAATCAGGAATTTTACTTCCTTGAAAATTTGTTTACAGGTGAATTTCAATGGCAAACCCAAGCTGGGTCTCGGGGAAAGATCCTTCAGAAAAAGAAATCGACGACCTTGGCAGTCAACAGAATATTTTAACAATGGAGTGATCTCTTTTCCTACATCTTACGTCTGAACTTAAAGGACAAATACATGTTCACTTTGTTTATTTATTTATTTTATTTAAGTTGAAGTACCAGAAGCCTTTGAGGAAGCAGGTTGTCCAATTTCTATTTGTCCAAGCCGTGTGTACAGCTGTAGATACTCTGAAACTCCCGATAAAGGATATTTTTGAGATACGACTTCAAGACCTTTGAAAGACGTGTTAAGAGATTTGAGGATTTACTTTACGAAGTCTTTGACAGGTGTTGGACAGGGAAGACTTGGCTTATTTACCAAATTACGCCATGAACATTGAATTTTTTATATATATATTGTTGTTGTTTTCAGTAATTAAAATATCAACACCACTTTTTTGGTCAATGTAAAGAAAAAAATGGAGTTCATTTCGTTTGTAGTAGTGACGCAAATCTGTGAACAGGATGTGGCGGCTATGTGGATACAACATTCACTTCTTCTCCTTAAGGGATCCTGGTTCGATCACGAGGCTATCCCGGTCCACTCAGCTGTGATTGGATGTTTAGACTGAACGAGGGAAGTGAATTAGGTTGAGTACAGTGCCAGATGCAGTTTGTACTTCATGACTTTATTATTTAGTGTACTGTATCCGCACCGCCCGTGACCTCACCCGCAGTTTTAATGTGAATTATCGAGTCCGGTTTGGAAAATATCTTGACCCAGCTTCGTGTATATGATCGAGTCTTGTAACACCCTAAGGTCATGGGGTCAAAGGCTGTCTAGATAGTTTTAATTTACTGGTTTTAAACTTTTTATCTCACTAAGGTGTTATAATGAGCATCTGACACCTGGATGATTAGTGACCTCAGATACCTTTACTGTCTTCAATCATGAGTACCATAGTCAATATCCTGGTGCATAAAGTGTAACACCTATATGGACTATAGGGATTAAGTTAGGTTAGGTAAGGTCAGGTTGGGTTAGATTAGGTTATATTAGGTTAGGTTAGGTTAGGTTAGGTTAGGTTAGTGTGATTCAGGTATATTAAGATATGAAGGTTAAAATTGCCATAAATCCACAGGAGTAATAGAATCTAAACCTTTTATGACGGGGTTAATACTCCGTCAGGTGGATCATATTTCCCTAAGAGAATAACTGACACGCAAGTCACTTCTCAACCCGGGTCAATACCGGGAGAGGGCGGCCGTTACTGGTGATTTCCCTCGGTTGTTTCTGGTAAATTTTTTGTTCTGGGTCGACCTCTTGCCGCCTCTTGTGCTGGGGAAGTTGGTGAAATTTTTAAGATATCGATGAAATAATTACTGCTTATTGAGGTATAGAAATGATAATGAATAGGGATCCTCTTTTTGTACTTGTAACTCGATGAAAATTAATTTGCATGTGGTAAAATTTGTTCTGTTTCACATAAGGCGTGGTTAAGGTTAGGTTAGGTTAGGCATGAAACTATTAATTAATATGAATTTTTATAAATTACATGATCATTTAAGAGCAGTCAAAAGTTTCCTTAAAAACGATAAATACTGTACATAGTAGTTCTCATTAATTGGCAATTATCCCTATTTAGCGTAACATACAATACTGCAGGTGACTTGACTACCATCTACACCACACCGACGACCCCCACTCCCTTAGTATTTAGTATGAGATGATTCCATAGTTGAGGTGTAAGTGTAGTGCACAACTCCTTGACAGACTTACCCTGTGTCAAGTTCTCACATACACAAGCGATGTCTTCCACCACACACACACAAAACATTAAGCTCTACCGGTCGTCAATCTTGCCTCGCTATGATAAGTGAACTAACAAACTTCTCAGAGGTCTTGACCATTTATTTAGTCAAGACGTGATGTATGATTCTTAGCGTTTGTTTTGCTCTCAGATGGAAGGTTAAAGGCGTGTGGTTTAGAAGGAGGCGCTGAGTTGTTTCCTGAAGATGGTCGAGTCTCAGGGAGTTAAATTTCTTTAGTTTAGAATAAAATAACTTTCTCCTTATAGATGAAGAAATAACTCAGAGTGAGGAGGATGTAACTTTCTCTAGATGAATCAACTTACTTCAGGAGAAAGTAAGGTTCTCTAGATTGAAGAGAGAGTAACCTACCCGTGGCTGAGCTGCTACAGAAGCCAACTTTTCTACTTCCACCCAAGAGATTATGAAAACTTTTTTACTCCCCTGTGACCAGATAGAAAATATTGGTATTTTTTTTTATACTTTGTTGATTTGAAGATTCATACTATTTTTCGTTTACTTTCTTATATAATTATTACTTTCGTTGTAGTTTTTATTACACTAACCTAACCTAACGAGTCAATGAAACAAGTCCATGAAACGAGTCAATAAAACAAGTCAATGAAACGAGTCCGTGAAAACTGTAGTAGATGAGCAGACTCAACCACCAAACGACCTCGTTAGGCAGATATATAGGTCATTTTGACTGAGATTAATTCAAGAGTTTGTTATGTAAACCTCACTTATAGTGTTTGAAGGTCTGTCTGCCTGGAGTCTAGCCGTCAGTCTGTGTGTGTGTGTGTGTGTGTGTGTGTGTACCAATAGTGGTGAAGACAGCCCTTATGCACATGTTGACAGCCCTGGAACAAGACGCGCGGTTTGAGCCAAGGTTTATACTTTAGAAGGTTTGACTGATCTAACCTAACCAAATAAAACCTATTCTCGACGTTCTTGAATACAGCCCAGTCTTATGAATTTAAACGGATACTCTTCTATTATGGTTGATCATGTCTCGATTATTAGACTTTCGAAAAATGTTTTAACATGTGACCTATAGCTGTGACCTTGACCTTAAAAAAGGTGCTGATGTGTGTGCTGGTGAAGTTTCATTAAAATAAATTTAACGATGTAGAATGAAGAGCTAAATTGTTGACGCTGGAAAAATTGACTTTGGCTAAAATCATCCAAATTTTCAAATCGCCAAATATAAAAAAAAATGGTTATGGAAAAGAAAAAGCTTTTTAGGTTTAACTGAGAAATGGTGAAGTTATATTGACACACTCACATACTTACATACACTCAGAATATTTACACATACACACCTATCACCGGCAGAGTCGTTCACATTCGTTGAACATGTGGAAGGCTGCATCTAGTGCGGGAGGGGCGGTGGCAGCGTCTTTCCGGCTTTGGCGCTTGTCTGCCTCGGTTTGCAGTCGGACTAACTCGAAAGCATTGACACCTTCTCGTATGATGCTCCTCCAAGCATTACGATGTGGAGTAATCGACTCCCAGGTGAGGATCTCGATTTGGCACTTTTTCAGGTTTGTCTTAAGACTATCCTTATACCTCTTCAGTTGCCCGCCGGCGTTACGTTACTATTCGTTAGGTGACTGTAAAGTAGCTGCTTTGGCAGTCTACTATCGTCCATGCGGGTAACATGGCCTGTCCAGTGTAGTTGTTCATGGGGGGTCTCGGCGGGTCAGAGGGGGGTCAGTGTTTGACCCCTCATAGTGACCACCTGAGCTAAATAAGACAGGTAAAGCAGGTAGGTTAGGAGGGGGTGCAGGAGGGAGGGGAGGGGGCTTATTGTACCACAGGACGCTATTATCACACACACACACACACACACACATTTGTTGTCGAGTAAAAATACATGACAGGTAAAATCAACATAGTTAGTAGATATAGAAAAAGCTATTTTTTTCGGATTTTAAAGCAAATTATTAGTAACATACATCTGTGAGTGGGTCATGTCTGTCTGTCTGTCTGTCAATAAGAGACATAGTTATCACCAGTTACTGCCTCTTACTCTTTTTATCATCATCTCCCCATGTCCTCTTTATCTCCATTACCGTATTACTAAGTGATATTTACAAAAAACAAACGAGTGATATAAAGATAACTAATATTAATGTTAACTTGACATATGACTGAGTGTTGTTGATAATGAGATAATGAATATACTTGTTTATTATTATTATTATTTATTTTTTTTATTTTTTTTTTGCTGTTGTTGTTGTTGATGATGATGCTCTTGTTGTTATTATCATTGTTGTTGTCAGTACCAAACTATATCAGTATAGAGACATTATAACTCTCTTGGTGTTCAGAGTATAAATTATCCTTTGGTTCGCTACATTACACTCCCTGACACTCTAAAACACACACACACACATACAAAAAAAAACTTGATAATGACCTTTAAGTGCTCTCACACAAAGACCCATTACCTCCTCTACTCACCTCGCTGTTACGCCCACAAATTACAATCATTAACTCCCATAAGGTAAAATAAATAGTCTTTATGTTGTATACTAGTAATAATAATAATAGCTCGTAATAGCATTAACGAGAGGTATAACTACACTAAAATGCGAAAATTTAATACCATGGTGATATGTAAGGAGGAACCTGGTAGGTGAAGCGTCCATTAGAGAAAGGTTGAAATAAAATATGGTATTATACTTCCTTTGTTAATTTGATTCGATTTTTATTTGATGGTGACTAAACCTCTCGTATCAGGTTAGGTTAGGTCAGGTCAGGTCAGGTCAAGTCAGGTTAGGTTAGGTTAGGTCAGGTCAAGTCAGGTTTGGTTTGGTTTGGTTAGGTTAGGTTAGAACATAAGAACATAAGAAAATAAGGAGTCTGCAATAGGCCGGTTGGCCTGTGCATGGCAGCTCCTGTCGAGAGTTACTACCACTCTCTATCATCCAGGAATCTATCTAGCCTCCTTTTGAAACTTTCCAGCGTTCCAGCACATACTACAAAGTTGCTAAGCTTGTTCCACTCGTCCACCACCCTATTTGTGAACCAGTTTCTTCCTATCTCCCTCCTAAACCTAAACTTATCCAACTTGAATCCGTTGCTCCGAGTCCTATCCTGCTCGGATATTATAAGAACTTTATCTATATCCCACTTTATTGATTCCTTTCACCCACTTAAATACTTCTATCATATCTCCCCGCACTCTTCGTCTTTCTAGGGAATGCAAGTTAAGTTTCTTTAACCTATCCTGATATGGAAGGTCCCCGGAATCATTTTTGTCATTCTTCGCTGCACCGACTCTAGTGAATTTATATCCATTCTATAATAAGGGCACCAGAACTGAACCGCATAATTGAGGTGCGGCCTGACTAGCGCAAGATATAGTTGCAATAAGACCTCTGCACTCTTGTTACTTACACTTCTAGATATAAAACCCAATACTCTGTTTGCCTTATTTCGAACATTAACGCACTGTTTTCTAGGCCGTAGGTCCGGGCTTACAAGTACCCCAAGGTCTCTTTCACAAGTTGACTTCTCTAGGTTGATGTTGTTAAGGCTGTATACATTATAAGTATTTGTTCTTCCAATATTAAGTACGCTGCACTTGCTGGTGTTGAATTTCATTTGCCATTTTTCAGGTTAGGTTAGGTTAGGTTAAATATCCAATTTCATATTATACGTTATGTTACACGTTACTGAGGGGCAAATACCGTTCACATCATGATGGGATAAGTGCCAATCAGTGGACGTAATGGTCGGTGAAGGAACCAATCAGATCATAGTTATAGGTCGTGGATACTACACATACTTAGGCTGGTGGCGTCTTCTGTTGTATCTTCTGCAGACATAACCCAGAGACTAGATTTCCTTGAGAGACAGACAGACAGACACAGACAGACAGACAGAGAAAGAACAGACAGGCCGACAGACAGAACAGACAGACAGAGAGACAGACAGAGCCGGGATTTACAAAACATGATAAATAATGAATATAATGAATAGATAACGAAATAGATACATAAACGAATAACAGACGTAGAGAGAGAGAGAGAGAGAGAGAGAGAGAGAGAGAGAGAGAGAGAGAGAGAGAGAGAGAGAGAACATTATATATGATACACTGAAGAAAAAATATATATAAGTACCATAGAGAAGTAAGTACCCGGAGCACCTTCAGGTTATACTGTAAGAGGCGGTGGTGGATGGTTAGCCGATAAGTGAGGCCATGAACGGCTACCACTAGATGGCTCTCAATCGCTCCTTATGACTTATTGTTGTTCTTTATGGCGTCTTGTGGCCTCTTGTAGCTTTATATGGTGTCTTGTGGCCATCTTGTAGCTCTATATGGTGTCTTGTGGCCTCTTGTAGCTCTCTATGGTGTCTTGTGGGTGTCTTGTGGCCATCTTGTAGCTCTCTATGGTGTCTTGTGGCCTCTTGTAGCTCTATGTGGTGTCTTGTGGCCATCTTGTAGCTCTGTATGGTGTCTTGTGGCCTCTTGTAGCTCTTGTAAGGTGTCTTGTGGCCATCTTGCAGCCTCATGGTGTCTTGTGGCCTCTTGTAGCTCTATGTGGTGTCTTGTGGCCATCTTAGCCTGTATGGTGTCTTGTGGCCTCTTGTAGCTCTATGTGGTGTCTTGTGGCCTCTTGTAGCTCTGCATGGTGTCTTGTGGCCTTTTGTAGCTTTATATGGTGTCTTGTGGCCATCTTGTAGCTTTATATGGTGTCTTGTGGCCTCTTCTAGCTCTATATGGCATCTTGTGGCCTCTTGTAGCTCTTTATAGCGTCTTGTGGCTCCTCATTACTCTTTCATTAACAAAACTGATCATGATAATTACAGCAGAAAAGAGAGATACAAGGAGAAATATGAGGGAATAGTTGTTGATGATGCAAATATTTAAAGATTGTCTTATGTTGAGAAAGACACAGGCACATTGTAACCACGAACATGTAAAACAAAACATATTGCCTGTGGAGGTAAACAAGTAAACAAGTAAATTGCCGAGAGTAAAGTATGAGCGAAAACGAAGAAGAAAACTAAGATAATCGGATTTTTTTTTTGGGGGGGATGTTTTTGTTTTAAGAATATTAAGGTTCTAGGGAAGGTTGTTAATAATAATGTAGGTTTGTCTGAAGGTATGTAGAGGATGGTGAGATTGGGATATGATCTATTTTATAAGAGACAGTGAGAGTTTGATTGATTTTTTTTTTAAAGGTATTGAATAAAATAAGGATTTTTTTTTTACTCATATTCGACCTTAAGACCTGTGATAAAGATAGTTGTTATTGTTGTTGTGGTTCCTATAGCTTCTCATGGTTCCTAAATACTCTTCCTTATAGGTCCTTATAGTTTCTTGAAGCTTTTACCTTTGACACAGTTCCAGAAGTCTTTATTAGTGTTTTGTTAAAGCTTATTCACTAGGGTGTTATGGCTCTCCCCCACAGAGCTTGCCGACGCCATCACCACCAAGCGGGGTCTCTACCTGCCTGCACTCAATATGGGTTTCTTTACTCCAGTCAGCCAATAAGATCTTTCCTGCTAAGTGCACAGGGCTGCCGGCCAAGACTGGCAAATAAAAACAGGGTCTCCATTTGGTCCTGCCTTTCTCAGGTGCCTGCTATCAAGAGCTCCTCCTTCTTCTCCTTCTCTTCGTCCTTCTCCTCCTCCTCCTCCTCCTCCTCCCTCCTCCTCCTCCTCCTCCTCCTCCTCCTCCTCCTCCTCCTCCTTCTCTTTCCTCCTCCTCCTCCTCCCTCCTCCTCCTCCTCCTCCTCCTCCTCCTCCTCCTCTTCCACCTCCTCCTCCTCTTCCACCTCCTCCTTCTCCTCCTCCTTCTCTTTGTCCTCCTCCTCCTCCTCCTCCTCTTACTCTTCCCCCTCCACGCAGGGCCACAGAGGACACTAAAGGACTACCATGCACCTACTGCAGAAGGCTCCGTCGCAGATAACAAATTCCCTTCATTTGGGTTTAAACCTATGGTAGTCTGGCAGTCTCCCTCATCCTGCAAGCTTGACCAATCTTCACCATCCCTCCAAAATTATCACCCCGCTCCCCTCCAACACCTTCCCTGCTCCAACACTCCTCCAACACTCCTCCAACACCACCCCTCTTTCTCCATCCTTCTCTCATTACCCTTTCCACGATACCTGCCCCACATAATCTCCCCTTACTTCCTCCCCTACCACACCATCCTATCTCCCCTCTCTTACCTTCCCCTCACATAATAATCCCTCCTAAAACTCCCTATCTCCTCCCCACTCCTTCCCCACCACATCAGTATGCCCACTCCACTACCCTCCCCCTTTCTATAATTGTCCCTCCACTCTCCCCTCTCATCCCTCTCCCCTCCCCACCACTCTACTTTCCCCTCTTCACTCTCCTCTCCCTCCCTTACTTCCCGACCCTCCCAGCTCCTCTCCTCTTCCCTCTCATCTTTACTCTCCTTTCCACCCCTCTGTTCTACCCTTTCCTTTCCTCTCCTTCCCTCTCCCTTCCCTTCCCCTACCCACTTCCCTCTCCCACTCCCCACTCTCCTTCCCACTCCCCTCCTCTCCCATTCTCTTTTCCTTTCCGCTCCACAAATAATCCAAGGGTGTGGCTAGAAAGCTCACCACAATAATTTATTCAGTGGTTCTCGGCTTGACTGGAATGGGAATGGGAATGGGTAATGGGTGATGGGAATTGAAATAGGTAAATAGTAAAGGACGATGGGAATTGGAATTTATAATAGGAATTGGCGATTGGAATGGGAATGGGTAATAGGAATGGGTGATGGGAATAGGAATACGAAATAAAAATGGGAATACAAGTAAAAAAAAATTGGTAATATGAATAAAAAATAAGATTGGGAATAGGAATGAAAATAGGAATGGGAATGGGAATAAGTAATAGGAATGGACGATGAGTAATTGGAATATGAATGATGATAGTGAGGTATAAATGGAATGAGGGAGAAGATGATTTAGTACACGATAAAAAGAGAGAGAGAGAGAGAGAGAGAGAGAGAGAGAGAGAGAGAGAGAGAGAGAGAGAGAGAGAGAGAGAGAGAGACCAACCCTCCCTACACCCATTCTACCCACACGCGGTTCACTATATCCACCCATTATCTTCAGAATCCACCCATTACGACCCCTCCCCATTTTAGAACGACTGATAAAAAAAAATAACGTAACAGAAACAAAACAGTAAATAGAGAGATAAAATAATAAACTGTGTATAGTATAATGAAAAAAAAATATGAAGATAAAGTAAAACAGGAAAAGATTGACAGAGTTAAGAGAAGATAAACAAATAGGTAATGAAAGCAAGGAAGAAAAAACTCTAATAAACCACGTATATTAAAACAAGAGATAGGAAAAATAAACCAAAAATAAACCAGTGTGATATAAGCGAATGGTAGAAAGGAAAATAAAACAAAATGGATAACTTATGTACGTCATTATAGAAGAGAGAGAGAGAGAGAGAGAGAGAGAGAGAGAGAGAGAGAGAGAGAGAGAGAGAGAGAGAGAGAGAGAGAGAGAGAGAGAGAGAGAGAGAGAGAGAGAGAGAGAGAGACTATTAAAGAAAGGGAGATATGACACACACTACGGTAAATGAAGTGTTATTAGAGAGGGAAATAAAAGAAAATGCTAATAAAGGTTAATGGTAGATGGTCGACAAGTATTTCTGAAAGGGTAAATTATTACTTACTTGGGGGAGTGTTAAACTGTTCTGATTTTAGAGGGAAAGGGAGGTGGAAGAGAGAGGATGTGGAAAAGAGAGAGGGGAGTGGGAAAGAGATCTAATTATTCACGTACAGTCCTACATACACCATCACCACTACCACCACCACACCACCACCACCACCACCAACACCACCACACCACCATCACTACCACCACCACCACCACCACCACCACTACCACCATCACTACCACAACCACCACCACCACCACCACCACCACCACCACCACCACCACTCACCACCACCACCACCACCACCACCACCACCCACCACCACTACCACCACCACCACCGTCACCATCACTACCACCATTACCACACCACCACCCCTGCAACCCTTTCTCCTCCTCTAATCTCATGCACACACACACACATTCCTCATCTGAATCCACTATTATACTTTTCAACCATCGTGACTAGAATATGCATTACCAGCCTAAATTTAACACAGATGGATTCCTCTCTCTCTCTCTCTCTCTCTTTCTCTCTCTCTCTCTCTCTCTCTACCTCTGTTTTATATGTATTTATCTATTTCGTCATCTATTCATTTTATCTATGTTTCAGTGAGTCTCTTTTTCACCTACGTATCTCAATTACTTTTGTCTGCCTGTCTGTCTGTCTGTCTGTCTGTCTGTCTGTCTGTCTGTATCTTTCACTATTACCTACAGTATAAATTTCATCTAACCATTTTTTAGTTTATATTTCAATCAATCACTTCTCTTTCCGGGTCTGTATGTCTCTCCGTAATACCAACCATAAATTATTAATAAAACCTTAATTCCTAATCACCTATATTTAAAATTTCAGTAACGGAATTTTTAATCATTTTTATATTGATTTTTTTCTCGTAGATGGGTGAGAATTTAGCTATGCAATTTAACCTACATCATAAAAATAACTTTCAAAATAGTATGAAAATTACACGGGGTTTCTATATCAATTGATTCGTTCTCTAAAAGACAATTGGATGAAAATTAACCCACGTCAGCTTAACCCACGTCAGCTTAACCCACGTCGAAGTTTAATCATTGTGACGATACCTAGAGGAGGAGGAGGGGGGAGAATGTTCAAGTGGTTCTCAGTACTTACCTGTAGATTAACCCCGCAAAGTGTTTACCTGAAGATTGCTCCCACACCACCCCCCCACTCACCCATATCCCTTCCACTCTCACCCACCCACCCCTACCCCAACCCCTCCCGTATCCCCCACTCCCAACCACACACACCCACACCCCCTTCCCTACCCCCAGCAAATCTCAACTGAAGCTTAACCACGCCAACTCTACCTGAAGGGGTCTTGGCTAATCTCCAGGTGAAATACATTAAGGAATATAATGTTTTTGACTTTCAACTAACTCATCTCAGAGGTAATAGAGCCTTGACGCTTTGTGAACGATGGCTTAAGGTATAAGTCTTTAAGAACGATAATTTAAGCAACATTCACAAAGGGAGGGGAAATTTGTTCTCTTTCAACCTTAACGTTCTCTCTATACGTACTACACACCGTCATAACCGTACTTAACACACACACACACACACACACACACACACACACACACACACACACACACACACGTCATGAATAACTAAATACATACCTAAAAAATATACCACAAAGAAAATGTAAAAGAAAAAAAATGATAAATAGCAAAGAAGTGAGAAAAACTGTAATAAAGGCATAATTAAGATAGGTAGATTGGTGTGTTTGGGGCGGGGGAGGGGGGCGGTGGGGGATGGGGGGAGGGGGGCGGTGTACTTATGTGAATAGGGAGTGAAAAATGGCAGAGTGAATAATACTATAATTTATTTCCTTTTCTGACAATATATAATTTTATCTTTTATTTAATAGACTAAAAAGATCAATTCATTTTTGCTTTTTGGCCTAGAAGCTTCGTGTTATCTTTGATGTTATGTGGTGAAAAATTACATCTAGCCTTTATCTAATGGGGTGGAAATGTCCAATCCCTTATCAATGGTCTAAATATATTGTCTACTCTATTGTTTATTAAATGGTGTTATAATATCCAATCCTTATTTCACTCTCTGAAAAGGTCGTCTAAACTTTACTCAATTGTGTGAAAAAGAAATCCCCTCAATTCTTATCCAATTCTTATTTAAAAGACAGAAAATTCCACCCAATCTTTATTTAATGGGATGAAAACGCGCCACAGTGGAAGGACCAGGAAGAAACACACGCACACTACTACACACACACTACACACACTACACACACACACACACACACACTACACACACACCCTAGTACCTTGTGGAGGGAGGCTTCTACTCCAGAGACCAAGTTGGCAAGATATGGCCAAGTATTTTACAAGATACCGCACCGTCCTCAGGAACTTGCTCCAAACTCCTATCCCTGAACGGACTCACCACATCCTCACCCTATCCTCCGTGTCATCTTAAGTTGCATCCCTGGCTCTACCTTGTTCCATTTCTTAGGGGGAATGTGTGCCGTATGGGAAGGGGAAGGAAAGGGGTGTTTCCTTGTTATTTGTACTGTCAAAACACCAGTTGTTATTGTCTATGAAGCCTGTGTTCCCGTTGGCTCACTGCGTTTGTTTTTATTTATTATTATTTAAACTACATGGAGTGAAACTTTCAAGGGGATAAAATTCTCGCCCTTTGTTCTAAGAGACATTGGTTCGATCCTAAGTACCGCCCCTAACCCCCTCCCCTTCCCCCACAGTCTATCCTGCTGTGAATGTGTACCTAATATTAGAGTGTCGGTCACGCTGTTTCCTTGCGTCTCCTAAAGGGTCAGTGTGTTATATTCCACGTGTTAATTGGACCTTCTTTCACTATAACGTTCCTTCAACAAAAGTAGTTCTAAAAGTGAATATTGCTCGCCATATTAGAACCTTGTGTTGCAATATTTATCATCTTCCCTGCAACACATTTCATTCTAAGTATGAATGTACAAATTTCCCGTATTAGAGTCATTATATTGCACCTGTGTTGATTATCATATGCAATACCAGTCCTTCTACAGTGGTAATAAAGGTGAATGTTGCAAGGTGAGTTAAAGCCTTCTTAAAGCCACCTGTGTTGCAAGTAGTATAACATTCAACCTTCCGCAACCTTTCAGTATCAGTTGAGAATTTAATGCAGTTTTTCCACTTGTGTTCTCATTTGGTTTATTTCTTAGATCTTCATTCACTTTCTTATATTCATTGCATTGTGTAATTGAGTTATTGCATCCTGTTCCCGGCTTCCATTATAGAATTACTTTGAATTTTCTCTTGATGTTATATTTGTCTTTTATAAACATAAAAGATTCACTGTGATCTATTTTATACATGTATCTTACGTACTTATAAAACACTTAATGATAATCACTTTACACCTGTGTCTCACCTACTTATAAACGTTTCACGGGTTCACTTTATAGCAGTCACTTATCAAAACATAATCACCCCTTGGCGTCCATTTAAAACCCTTCTCTCCCCTAACTTCACAACTCCTACTGTTCAACTAAGCACGTTAAGGAGTTATGACCCACTGTAGAATGGCTCTCTCACACACACACACACACACCATGAACACTCAGCAAAAGCAATATCACTCTTGCAAAATGACCTCGAATAACAAATAACATCAAATTACAGGATATTTCTATACTTACGATAACACAAAAAAAAAATTACAGTACCCCAAAAATATCAACAATACCTAATGATAGTATTTAGTAATTATATACCAGGTGTATTGTTTGTAATTACATGGATGGAAGGAACCCACTCCATCCCATGCTTACAAACTGGTAATAAAAAAGACGATGCCTCTTATTACATGAGTCGGAATTAGCAAGGGTAATAAATCCGTGTTATGGGGTGGTGTTGAAGTAGAGTCCTTGTCACTGTTTTATTAAATAATTAGGTTACGTTCCTTTCCATCCGGCGTCCACCTCATCTCTCTCTCTCTCTCTCTCTCTCTCTCTCTCTCTCTCTCTCTCTCTCTCAAGGTCCACACTATACGCTCTCAACTACGTAATCTACACTACCTGAAGCCCACCTTGTTAGGTATCTAATTAACAAGCCTCGGGAAATTACCGTGTCCAATTTCTTACACCTGTTGTTTTAATTCCTCAGGCGTAACCCCTCTTGTATACGCTTGTTCTTCTTGTTCTCCTTGTTCTTCTTCTTTTGGCTTTTGTTTTTGTTCTTCTTGTTCTTCTTGCTCTTGCTGTTCTTCCTTCTCTTGTTGTTCTTGTTTTTCTTACTCTTGTTCTTGTTGTTGTTCTTCT
This sequence comes from Homarus americanus, assembly GCF_018991925.1. Taxonomy (NCBI): domain Eukaryota; kingdom Metazoa; phylum Arthropoda; class Malacostraca; order Decapoda; family Nephropidae; genus Homarus; species Homarus americanus. The sequence goes on from NW_024733734.1 coordinate 6,541,458, forward strand.
TATTCTTCTTGCTCTTGTTGTTCTTCTTGTTCTTGTTTTTCTTACTCTTGTTCTTGTTATTGTTCTTGTTGTTCTTCTTCCTTCTCTTGTTGTTCTTGTTTTTGTTCTTCTTGTTCTTCTTGTTCTTGTTGCTGGTGTTCTTCTTCTTCTTGCTCTTGTTCTTATTGTTCTTCTTGTTCTTCTCGTGATGGCGTCTGTCACAAGGCTCTCTACCCCTCTTCATAATCTTCCTCCACTGTCAGCCATTCATCTGTACCTATCAGCCATTCTCCATCTACCTTCCTCTTCCCCTCTTCCCAGATCTCTTTTTTTTCATTTTCTCTATCTACCTTATCCTTATTGTATCCTCTCCTTCACCTCCTTTATCCATACTCTTCTTACCATCCTCTTTTGTTCACCTTGTCACTATAAAAAAAGTGTCACCATTTCTCATAAGGTGAGGTGAATCTCTCGTTGTATCGCGGGCGTAATGTGTAGCTTATACATAAACCGTATATAATATATCTATGTATTATATAAACCGTATAGAGTATCTTTGAGCAACACGAAAACATACACAAAATTACCCTAAAATATAATGAAAATTTCAATTATTATTTTTCATACAGATGTAAATTTAAATTCCTTCCCTGCGTGTTAGTCGACTCACCTGAAATACCTGACTCGCCTGATTTACCTGACTTACAAATTATTTATTGTGTGATGTGTGTAGGAAGAGGAGGAGGAGGTGGAAGAGTGGGAGAAGTAAAGAGGGGGAAGTGGTGGAGGTAAGAGGTAGGCAGGCAGGCAGGTAAGCAGGTAGGTAGGTAAGCAGGCAGGTAAGTAAGTAAGTAGGTTGGTAGGTAGGTTAATGGTCCAAGGCACGGGATAACGTTAGGCATTAACTCGGACTTGAATTAATTAAGATACCAACAGAGGGATGATGGAGACGAATAAGATTACACAAGTAGACTTAATAACATCAGTGAATACACAATTAATCAGCCTCGGGACATATAGTTTCTTTAATTAAACCTTGAAATCTGGTCTAATCACCCCCCCTGGTTTAGTCGTAATTGTGATTGTTATTGTTTGTGGGGTGGATGGTGTTGATTGTTGTGGTGTAAGTAGTAGTAGTAGTAGTAGTAGTAGTAGTAGTAGTAGTAGTAGTAGGTAAGAGCAGTTCTGTGTGTGTGTGTGTGTGTATTATTATTCAGGGTAATGTTGTGTAGTAATGTACTGTTGCAGTGTGGAAGGAGGATTGACCTTGGTTTGCTTGTTGGTATAATCACTGGAGCGAAATGTAAAGGAGTCTCTCTGTCTGTCTGTCTGTCTGTCTCTGTCTGTCTGTCTGTCTGTGTTTTAGTGTGTGTGTGTGTGTGTGTGTGTGTGTGTGAGCCATTATTAAAAACACTCAAGCTACTGAACACACACTGCCTCGGACTACACCTTATTATTCGAACACTGGGGGGAAGACTCGTATGAATATATAGAACCAAACTCAATAGCGTTCACTTAATCCTACAAATAAAAAAAATTGCAAATACATGAGAAATATATATCTACATAATTTTATAGAACTACAGATATTACATAAAAGAATAAGAGAATAGAAACAGAGTTATATCAGCGTAGGGAAATATGTTGACATACTTTAAAGAGGTCATGTTTATTGGATATATTTAATTTTGATTACATTCAGTCACTGTGGCTTGGATATAATGTTTATTTACAGTTGTTATTTACTCTGAATATTTATCTAACCTAACCTAACCTAACCTAAACTAACCTAACCTAACACCCCCATCCCAGGTAGCGTTACGGTGTTTAATCATCAGGTGAAATAAATTAAGGGGTGTCTAAACGTCACATGATTATTTTTTTATATATTAATTAATCTCCTTCAAGTACAAGAGGACGCTGAGGTAATACGTTTAGGCAAGGACTAAGGGTAAGATAGATGGATATATACGGCCTTGATGTGGAAAAGGAACACGCTGGCAGAACATATTTATTACAACATTAACAACAGCTAATTGACGACGAAGGATGATTCAGAGACCTAACCTAACCTAACGTAATGTAACCTAACCTAACGTAATGTAACCTAACCTAACGTAATGTAACCTAACCTAACCTACAGGGATATATTGATCGCATTTACTCGTCTGACCGATTGTAAAAATCTCTCTCTCCTTTCCTTTATCTTCTCTATCTCTCTCTCTCTCTCCCATGCCACGTCTCTCTCTCTCTCTCTCTCTCTCTCTCTCTCTCTCTCTCTCTCTCTCTCTCTCTCTCTCTTTCTTACCTGCAGCCTCCCATTTAAATATTCTAATTAAATACCTGTTCAGTAAAACGAGTGGAGAAATTAATCATCAAGAGCTGTTATGCCCCATGAATTACTGAGCATTAGACAGACAGATAGACAGACACACAGACAGACAGACAGATAGGCAAGCAGGTAAGTAGGTCGGTAGGCAGGTAAGTCTAGAGAGAGAGAGAGAGAGAGAGAGAGAGAGAGAGAGAGAGAGAGAGAGAGAGAGAGAGAGGAATATAAGTGAAAAATTGAAAGAAAGAATGAAAAAAGTGGCAGATGTGATGAATAAAAACCGAGGCTAGGTTAGGTTAGGTTCCAGAATCCGGGTTGAGAAATTAGGAAGTTTCCAATCAGTTGCCGTTCTATCACAGGTGTCAATAAAACACAGGTGTCTAGGACTTACAGGTGTCGTCAATTACAGGTGTTAATGAGTTACAGGTGTCGTTAATACAGGTGTTAATGAGTTACAGGTGTCGTTAATTACAGGTGTTAATTAGTTATGTGTGTCGGCAATTACAGGTGATAATTAGTTACATGTGTCGCCAATTACAGACGCTAATGAGCTACAGGTGTCGTTAATTACAGGTGTTAATGAACTATACGTGTCGGTCACATTTACACCTGCAAACAGAGCCACCACCACCTATAGTGTCAACCTGGCCAGAACAGGTGTGACGCATGACCCGACACAGCGCTCACCCACCGATTCCATTCCTTCCAATACCTGCCACAACAACAGCCTGACAGGCATACAGCAAGCAGGTGTCCGTCTATCTGACAAACAGACAGACAGACAGACAGACATCCCCGTCCAGAAGTGTTTATTGAAGCGTCCTCTCTGTCTTACACACACACACACACACACACACACACACACACACACACACACACACACACACCCCTCACCCACACACCCTCACCCCCACACACTTATGCTGGGTCCCCTTGACGTCACTCCCACTTATGCTGGTAAAGATCAAACGAGGTTCCCAGGAGGCGAGCTACCTCCCTCCCTCCTCCCCTCCCAAGAATAGGAGGCGAGTGAAGGAGTTGATTAGTGGCGCTTAAATGGTGTGAGTGAGAATAGGTCGAGTAGGTCAAACCGGTCACTTACCTCCTCCCGTCACCTACCCATTACTCCTATAGCTTTTTTTTAATGTTTTTTTTCCTTTTTTATCTTTTTTTTTCTGATATGGACGCTCGTCTTTTTTTTTTTTTTTTTTTTTGTTTTTGTCGTTTTTCCTCATGGACATTTTTTTTTTTTTTTTTTTTTTTTGCTGTTTGTCACTCTATACAATTTTTTTTCCTCAGGTTTTTATGTTGTTATTTGGGGGGAAATATTTCAGGGTTTTTTTTTCTGTTTGTGCCAACGAGGTTACATGGGTAGTAGGGAGGAGGAGGCGAAGGAGGAAGAGGTCAGTGATCTGTGTGTCTGACTACCGAGTGTGTTGTGTTTATGACTGAGTGATACCTAGACCACGAGACCAAGACGGAACCGAGACCAGGACCGAGGTCAAAGGTCACTGAAGAAGAATTTAACAACCTTATTAAAGTATATACGTGACCTCGTTCTTCTTAGTCGTTTAATATTATGAGATATTATTGGGAGTTATTATTATTAATTACTTATTTATTTACTAACCTAGAATACCTGGTTAAAGACCCAAATTGTTAAAGTGTCGAAGAAAATTATCTAGTTCAATAATACTCTACATTATGTATTCTAATAATTTTTTTTTTAGAGTTTTATTCATTTTGGGGGATAATTTTTTTGGGGGTCTCTACGTAATGCATAGTAATGAATGGAGTCAATACAATATGGCGTGAGTATATTTTGTACCTGCATTAATGAACACGTTAGTTAGTTGATGTTTTCGTTATTCGATGTTGTATTGTTCACTGAGTATATTTGTGGGGGGTTTCCCTTCATTTGAATATTATAACTTCAGAGTATTCAACAGAAGTATTTTATAATCTCACGGAATTTATCGAAGGGGAAGGAGACGTGGATCACCTCATAATTATTAACCTGATTTCTACCATCCGTCTGTCCGTCTGTCCGTCTGTCCACCCGTCCGTCCGTCCGTCCTTTTTCCGTGACTCAGTAGAAAGATTTAACTCAACCTCCCTCCTCATCCTTCCATCCTACTGTCCTCCCCCCCCCCCCTCAAAAAGGATATCCCCCTGTTAGTTTTTCCACCCCTAAAAAATTTAGATGCAATATTTATTTTTCCCCCGTCCTAGATAAAGGTACATGTTTGTTAATTGTATATGATAGGAATATAAGATTAGGACACACACACACCTACTCCACACACACACAGGTGAGACAGGAAGGTTTAATTTAGAATACAGTAAGGTTGGGAGGTGTTTCATATGAGAGAGACAAATCAAGTATATCTCGTCAACTTTTTTCTCCTCTATTTGGTAACACAGAAGCATCGTCTCTTTATCTCTACAATGAGCTAGACAACGCCTTCTCATCTCCGTCTAATAGAGATTCATGTTTCATCTCTCATTGTCTCCCTGAGCTAGGTGTTTTCATTATACAACATTGAAGTACTTTTTGGGGGGGAGGGGGATTTTTTGTCATTGTGTATTAGAACAAGTTTTACTCACGGGTATGGTAAGGATGAGGTTAGGTTAGGTTTGGTTAGGTTAGGTTAGGATAGGGAAGTGTAGGTTAGGATAGGTTAGGTTAGGTTTGGTTAGTGAAATCCTTATATGTATGTATTTAGCTGTTAGAAGTGTGTGAGTAAAGGACGCGACTCCCTCCTAGGTGATCAAAGAATCCATGGACCAATGTCATTAAAACTTTGCGCGAAGGAACTGCTTTTGGCGAGCCGAGATAATTTGATAATTAATTTGTGGACGGTCAATGATGGAGAGTGATGATGGGAGGCGTCTGGTGGTTGGTTGGCTTTACCCTTGCTGCTGTATTACCTGTTTTGTGCTAGTTACCCCTGCTGCCTACTGCTGTGTTACCTGCTGTGTTAGTTACCTCTGCTGCCTGCTGTGTTACCTGCTCTGTGTTAGTTACCCCTGCTGCTGAGGTAACCATTTCATTTTAATATTATGATTTCCATTAATTTAATATTCTCACTAATTAGAATTAACCTGTATAGTCGATGTTTACATTTTAAGAACAACCTTCTCTGTGTAGGTCGATATTTTGAATAGCTAAAATATGAGGTTTTTAATCGCTATTATTTCCAGACTGATCAACCCCCATTAATCTCAATCTTACCTAAGTGGTTTTTCCTTTAATTCTAAGTATTAAGTTTAAGTTAAGTTGTTCTCAGCCGCGAGTTTAAAACCAAAACATTCGAGGGTGATTGGAAAATATATATAGAGCCATAATCCCTTTATCCCGTGGCTCTTTTGCTATAAGTAATGAAGGATTAGTCATTTAATTAACTCCTGGGTTAGAGAGATACTGATACGTGATTTAAATCCTCGCCAGGTACACTGCTCGTATCACCTGGCCAATAGGATTTGAACCCATTAACACTTGGGATCCATTACAATTCAGGCCCATTAGGAACTACTCTTCAATTAGATTTCTCAGTTTAGGTTAGGTTAGGTTAGGTTAGGTTGTGGTTAGGTTAGGTTGTGGTTAGGTTAGGTTGTGGTTAGGTTAGGTTGTGGTTAGGTTAGGTTGTGGTTAGGTTAGGTTGTGGTTAGGTTAGGTTGTGGTTTATGAAGACTAGAGCTTATAGGTTTGGGGCTAATTCACTAGCTCATTAGCCTAAATACTCACGATACTAATTAACTCACAATTTAATAGGCTGAGGCTGACCATAATTATTTTTTAGAAACTTTTTAAATAGGTTACAGTTCTTGTAATAGGTTAAGGAGTCAAGTAAGAGTTTTATAATGTGTGTGTGTGTGTGTGTGTGTGTATGTGTGTGTGTGTTAATGGATAAGTTTATAGTGAGTCTTTGAGATTAGTCTTATGCCATGTTTAAGCCTTCTGAAAACACACACACACACACACACACACACACACACACACACACACACACACACACACACACACACACACACACACACACACACCATACATCTTTCTAACAATCTCCGACAAAAAACAAAAAAAATACAATCATACAATTTACCTAAAAAAAAATAAAAAAAATTCACTCATTCTTCCAAAAATAAAATCGAAAAAACCCCCACAGTAAAATAGAATCAAAATGTCAATAATGGCTACTCAAGAGAGAGATGAGTTGCCGGATACGATAATTGTCCACATGTTGTCTGTACAGGATACACACACACACACAGACCGAGAAATCACCGTTGGTATCACACGGTTTTACTCCGGGTCAACGCCGCTACACGGGCCGCTATACGATCAGGTAGAAGAAATAGAATGGTATACATTTATTAGTATATAATTTGGGTATTATATGAATATTAACTTACCTAACATTAACCTAACCTAACCTGATGCTAACACTAACACTAACCTAACATTAACCTAACCTAACCTGACGCTAACACTAACACTAACCTAACATTAACCTAACCTAACCTGATGCTAACACTAACACTAACCTAACATTAACCTAACCTAACCTGACGCTAACACTAACCTAACATTAACCTAACCTAACAACGCTAACACTAACACTAACCTAACATTAACCTAACCTAACCTGACGCTAACACTAACCTAACACAACATTAGCCCTAACCTAACCTAACCTGACGCTAACACTAACCTAACATTAACCTAACCTAACCTGACGCTAACACTAACACTAACCTAACATTAACCTAACCTAACCTGACGCTAACACTAACACTAACCTAACATAAACCTAACCTAACCTGACGCTAACACTAACACTTACCTAACATTAACCTAACCTAACCTGACGCTAACACTAACCTAACTTAACCTAACCTAACCTAACACAGACCTAACTTAACACTAACACTTACCTAACCTAACGCCCGCCAAGTAGCGTTAGAGTGTTTAATCTTGAAGTGACATTTACATTTTTGTACGAAGATAAAGTGTAAAGTGTTAAGTGTTAAGTGTGCGTTTGTGCTACAGTGTAAAATATAAGTGTAATGTGTCATTGTAATAGTGTGTAAAGTGACGTAATTTATAAGTTTGTGTTTGTTTGTGTAGTATAAAGCATAAGTGGGTGTTTTAAATGTTTGTTAAGTATATTAGGTTAGGTTAGGTTAGGTGTGAATTGTTATCAGTGTGATGTTGGTGATGAAGTCTGAAATGCAGTGAATATTTTCTCTAACAAACCGTAGACACTTTAACTAGACGGAGCTTGTAATTTAACTTAACCTAACCTAACCAATACCTGATATAACCTAACTTAACCAATGCCTGATATAACCTAACTTAACCTAACCTAACCTAAGCTAACCATGAGAAAACAGATATCCACAGTAGATTTTTACTATATAAAAACATAAATTGAAGTTGAAGCCTAAAATAATACCTTCTTCCCTCTCCCTCCCCCCCCCTCCTCTGTCACTCCCCCCGATAAGACACCTAAGCCGGGCCTTCCTCTCCAGATTAACTTAACTTTGACAAATATAATTGTTGTTTATATTTTCCCTAAGAGTTAATCACTTTGATGTAAATTAAAGAAAAAGTTTAAAAGAAATGAAATGTGAGATTGCTTTAATATTTAATTTTTTGGGGGACGGTGTGTGACGGTGTGTGGAAATTGGAGGAGGAGGGTGTGTGGGAGGTGTGGGGGGTGGAGGAGGGAGGGTGTGTGGGGTGGAGGAGGAGGGTGTGTGGGGTGGAGGAGGGAGGGTGTGTGGGGGGTGGAGGAGGGGGAGGTGTGTGGGGGTGGAGGTGGGGTGAGGGGGGGTGGGAGGGGTCGAAGGTTATCTTTTTTTTGTTTTCTCTGATAATATTTAACAGAGAAAATAAAACTATCTCATTGTTACGGATGCTGTATGCTGTGTTCATTTATCACAGGATGTCGCGTTTATCTATATTAATGTGCTACAATTTAGTTTTCTCTCCTCTCTTCATTTGCAACAGTATTGGTGTGGGTTTTTTTTTTCTAGCATTTAAATTTCTATCTCTCATTTTCTACCTTTATTTTCTTCATTATTTCATTTTTTTTCCTTTGTCTTTATTTTTGTCTCCTTTTTTCTCATTATCTTTATTGTTTTCTTTCTTGCCGTTTTCATTTCCTCTCTCTCTCTCTCTCTCTCTCTCTCTCTCTCTCTCTCTCTCTCTCACACACAACAAACACGACGACTAACATAAACAACATCAGATTTCATAACATGGCTCACATTAACTCCATTACGGGTTCGGGATTCGGAGCTCGGAATCAGGGTTTGGAGTTGGGGATTCGGTGTTAGGGGTTCTGTTTATGTGGAGTTTTGGGGTTCACGATACGGATTTAAGGGTTCGAGGTTCGGAGTTTAAAGTTCAAGGTTTTTAATACTTGATTCGGGGGTTCGGGGATTCGGAAAATTGGAGTTTGTAGATACAGTGGAGGATTTATAGACATGAGTGGTGGTATTGGTGTGTCGGTGCAACTTTGGAATGATAACTTACGCTCGATCCATGATAGAACATCCGTTAATGTATACTGTATATCTGTGTGTGTGGTGACGTTACTGCTGGGATCAAGTACTCGTGTGTGTGTGTGTGTGTGTGTGTGTGTGTGTGTGTGTGTGTGTGTGTGTGTGTGTGTGTGTGTGTGTGTGTGTGTTTCTTGACGTTATTCATATAAAAAATTTTCTACTTTTTCACCTTGATGCTAATGAGGAGTTAACACGAACAATAAAACATAAAGATAGTGAGAAGGGAGAGAGAGAGATCACTATCTCTTGAGGATGAGAAACTAAACAACTTCCGTGGGTTCTCCGGACATGGTGGAGGTGACCAACGCGTGATTAGAGAGAGAGAGAGAAGAGAGATAAGATGATGATATGCGAATAGAACTAGGGAATGGTCTCCTGTCCCTTCACCTAGAGAGAAAGAGAGAGATACAAAACACCGATGGGAGATACTGATGAGAAAATGGTTAAAAGTAGACCTTGATAATAGGAAGGAAATAATAATCAAAATATATGATGACAGATGAGTTTTAAATCACAATAATCAGATATCACAAACAGTTCTCACCTCAAATAAATCTTTTATAGTCAATTTATTATATAAAAAAAAAATAAAAAAATACACACCCTTATGTAAATATTCATGTCATAATGCCTTTGAAATCAGATGATACTAACATGAGTCAGAAAACATCCGTGGGAAGGACAATAGTCACGTACCAAGTCTGTACGTAACAAGAGAAGGTGGAGGCTTCATATGTTGCAATCACTCGTAAATATCAATGTCGTTGGTGATTGTGATTTGTGTGTTAAATTCAGTAGTCTTATATTGGTTGATTGATATGAGTCTGTGATATTTCTTACCTTTGTGCATTTAAGCTTCAATGATTACTACTACTACTACTACTACTAAAAATATCAATTAATAACAACTCGTCTTAGTCATAATTACCTCAACCAGGTAAGTGATGTGTGGCTAAGTTCCGCTGGCAACCTGACCTAGGGGTGGCCAGCCTCACCCAGCACGAGAGGGTGTGTACGGGTGTTAGGCTGAGTGTTTCCTGAGACACTCCGTAGAAGTGATGGGTTTTTGTTGTGTGGTGTGAGGGGAGAGGCGGGGGTGGAGCGGAGGGGGTGGTGTGGGGAGCGGAGGGGTGGTGTGGGGAGTGGAGGGGGTGGTGTGGGGTGGGGAGCGGTGGGGTGGGGTGGGGAGCGGGTGGGGTGGGGTGTGTGTGTTCTTGATGTCTTGTACGTACGTGTTTGGCCACCTACTTTATTTAGCCTCTCAAACACGAAGCTAATGAACTTCCTTTCACCTACCACAGTTTCAGCTCCTCTTGAGTGAGTGAGTGAGTGAGACCCTTGGCCTTAAAGAGAAAGACCCCCCAAAAATAATTAAATAACGTGT
>NW_024733734.1:6556722-6561722 GCF_018991925.1 Homarus americanus
AAGTCTGGTCTCGTCCTTCTCTGTAAAGTTTGCCGCCACTAGAGTGACTGACGTGAGGAATATTTGCATAATATTCAAATCTGTGTCGGAGGAGGAATTTTTCCCGAGAAACCTGTGCCAATGCAGAAAATATATATATGTTTTTTTGTTTGTTTTTTTCATTTGTAGATTATCGTTATTAATTAATTTCCTGGGAGATGATATGGTGAGTGAAAAAAAAATTAGAATTCTTTTGATAATTTGACATATACTTAATTCAACTGTAAAATATTAAAAACAAATATATTAATCAAATCTAAACTAACCAAAGACCTCCAGGATACAAATCAAATTCTTCTTTTTTCTTTAAATTTTTTTCTATTTATTTTTTATTACCTTATGCCTGTACTTTGGGTTGGGTGAGAGTGGGAAGGAAATCATCTCTCAGAAGATTAGTTTGATGGAGAGGGAGGAGGTGGGACCGAGAGGGAGGAGGGGGACCGAGTGGGAGGAGGGGGACCGAGAGGGAGGGAGGAGGGCTCACACAACGCGGGCAGAAGATTCCTCCACTGGGGATCTCCTATGGCTCGATAAACTATAGGTCCGTATCTACCAATACCCCGAGGAGCTGGGAGCAAGGAGGAGAAAAATAGCTTAGTTTTATAAGATAGAGCGGGTGAGAGGGCTAGGGGCTAGTTACTAAGGTCAGGGGGGTTTGCTATGGGGGTCAGGGGGTAGGCTTTTATGTGAAGGGGGGTTGGCTATTAGAATCAGGGGGGTTGGTTATTAGAGTCAGGAGTTGGCTGGAGTCTGGAGTTGGTTATTTAGAGTCAGGAGTTGGCTATTTGAGTCTGGAGTTGGTTATTTAGAGTCAGGAGTTGGCTATTTGAGTCTGGAGTTGGTTATTTAGAGTCAGGAGTTGGCTATTTAGAGTCTGGATGTGGCTATTTGAGTCTGGAGTTGGTTATTTAGAGTCAGGAGTTGGCTATTTGAGTCTGGAGTTGGTTATTTAGAGTCAGGAGTTGGCTATTTAGAGTCAGGAGTTGGCTATTTAGAGTCAGGAGTTGGTTATTTAGAGTCTAGAGTTGGTTATTTAGAGTCAGGAGTTGGCTATTTAGAGTCAGGAGTTGGCTATTAGAATCAGGGGTTAAGGAATAGTTAGTGAATTGGGAATTGACTGATAGAGATAAGACGTTTGAGGTTTTGGGATTTGGAATTGGGGGATTTAATTTGAGAGATAGGGATTTTGGCTTACGGGTGAGACTAGGGATTGGAAACTGGCTTTGAGAATCGAGGGGTTTTGAGGGAGTTAGGGAGTTTGATTGCCTGGAAAGATAGGGGACTGGGGTAGACAAGGGGAATAAACGTGATAAAGGAGACGAATAGTGAGAAAGAAAAATAGTATTAGGGATAGTAACTGTAACGAGGAAAAGGATAGGAGTCTTTTTTTTACCTGTCCATTCACCTATTCAATCATCTGTCATCCATCTGTCCATTCACCTGTCCATGCACCTGTCTTTCATCTGTCTTCTACCTGTCCATTCACTTGTGCTTCACCTGTCCATGCATCTGTCTTCTACCTGTCCATTCACCTGTGCTTCACCTGTCCATTCACCTATCCTCCTCCTGTCCATTCACCTGTCCAATCACCTGTCCATTCACCTGTCATTCACCTGTCCATTCACCTACCCACCACCAATTCACCTCTCCCATAGTGAAGGAATATTTTATCATAGGTGTTCCCAGTTGGCTGAAGAGGAATCGTGGAAGATGATTTCCTCCTCGGGCCGTTCTTCTTCGTCTGTTTCTTCGCTTGTCACCTGTGCCTCGTTCATCACCGTCTTCCAGGTATTCCCGTCTATCAAACGTCTTCCTTCGTTCTCAGATTTTTCCATCGCACGGTTAAAAGTGGTGTTTCTCGAGGCTTAGGCGTGATTTCATTTTTTCTCTTCTCTTCTCTTCTCTTCTCTTCTCTTCTCTTCTCTTCTCTTCTCTTCTCTTCTCTTCTCTTCTCTTCTCTTCTCTTCTCTTCTCTTCTCTTGTCTCTTTGTCTTTCATTCATTAACTTCTTTGGGGAAAATGTAAGCATATTCTTTATTTCTATACTTACCTTTAATAATTTAATTATATTTAATTTGCCTTTAATTTAGTGGATATTTAACCTAACCTAACCTGACCTTACCTGACCTGACTTGACCTGACCTGACCTCGCAAGCGAGCGGACCCGGGTTCCATCCCCGGGCAGGGTGAAACTATGGGCAAGTTTCTTTACGCCATTTGTCTCTGTCTACCCAGCAGTAATTGGGGACCTGGATGTTAATTGATTTGCGGATCGCCAACTGCACTAGTTGGCGAGTTGTCCGGTCTTCTCAGACTATTCCTTGACACTGGGTCATGCAACTCGTTAACTCAGGGTGTAGTTGTTGTGTTGGCGACAGCTTCTACACCTTAAACAAATTCACGCCGAGGTGGCTCTAGGGCCGACCATCCTTGAACATGAGAGGTAACCATTGAAAAAGATAGGTTAAGTTATGCTAAATTAGGTTAATATGGTATGTTAGGTTAAGTTATGTTAGTTAGATAGGTTACGCTAGGCAAAGTTAGGATAGATTCAGTACAATTAGGTTTGGTTAAGTTAGAATAAGTTAAGTTAAGTTTGGTTGGGTTAGGGTTAGGTTAGGTTAGGTTAGGTTAGGGTTAGGTTAGGTTTCACTCTATCACGTGTTTAAAATTCAGCCAAAGGTTCTATATACAAATAATATCCTTATCCTTTCAGATTGTTTACCCTGGAGGAAGACAGTTCTCTCACAGATCATGGGAACACCTCATCTGTGTGTGACCAAGGGAAAAAAGAGGGTTAGAGTTAGCCACTGAGAAATATCCCAGAATATACAGAATTTATTGTTTGTGAAATTATGTCTCGTATACCCTCATGGTGCTTAGGGATACACAGTACACTCACAACACCTTTGGTCACTCGTATTTCGGAGACCAAATATCCTGATAGACTTCATAGTGTACAGCAGGACCCAAGAACACAAGGTCACCAGGAACTAACATCATTTGTTTTCTGGTAGTAAGAATATGGAAGTGGGATCATGTTTACAAAGGCTGGTCAAAAAAAAAAAATATGACTCAATGACGATGGGATTTTGTAGTGTTGAACCAATACTAAGACAGAGACATATATTTATTGGCTCTATTCTCGAGGGGTAGACTCTGTGAGGTTTATAGAGACATGTCGGGACTGAACTTTACGTCGAGTAGTGTAGATACAGATAGTAATGAGTGGGATCTAGACAATATTTTTATGGTTATCATTTTAAGCGTCATCATCATCTTCACCATCGTCGGCAACGTCCTCGTCATCCTGTCTGTGTTCACTTATCGGCCGCTGAGGATCGTGCAGAACTTCTTCATCGTCTCCTTGGCTGTGGCCGACTTGACGGTGGCGGTGTTCGTGCTGCCCTTCAATGTCGCCTACAGCATCATCGGCAAGTGGATATTCGGGATCCACCTGTGCGAGATGTGGCTTACCTGTGACATCATGTGTTGCACAGCGTCCATCCTCAACCTGTGTGCCATTGCCCTCGACCGGTACTGGGCCATCACCGACCCCATCATCTACGCCCAGAAGCGCACCCTGAAGCGTGTGCTGATCATGATCGGTTTGGTGTGGGGCCTCAGCTTCGCCATCAGTCTTCCACCTCTCTTGGGTTGGAATGACTGGCCGGACACATTTGTGGAAGAGACGCCATGTGCTCTCAGTGAAGAGAAAGGCTTCATACTCTACTCTTCTCTTGGATCATTCTTCTGTCCGCTGGTCTTTATGTCAATCATGTACATTAAGATTTACAAAGCCAACCTGCAAAGACTTCGTAAACAGAGCAACTCTTGCAACGGTAAGACGGTGGCTGATACTCCAGAATGCGACACAGTTTCTTTATGGAAAACCCTCAAAACGAAGCTCACGGGATCAAGAGACAGAAGTCTACCTTTCTCCTCTACTGGTACTCCACGTCAGGTAGAAACATCCTTCACCGACCATAAACCCACAAACCAAAACAGTCAACAGGACAACCCTCAGGAAAACTCTGTGAGTGGCCCGAGGCATGACTCCACCAACACCTTCAAGAAGTTCCTCGAGGACAAACACAGAATATCTCTAACGAAGGAGCGTCGCCTGGCACGTACTCTCGCCGCTATCATGGGTTGTTTTGTTGTGTGTTGGCTGCCCTTCTTCCTGACATATGTCATTATGCCCTTCTGCCCGTCCTGCACCAAGCTCAATGAGAGGCACAAGAACATCGTCACCTGGCTGGGTTACTGCAACTCAACCATCAACCCCGTCATCTACACGATCTTCAACAAGGATTTCAAGAGGTCTTTCATCAGCATACTTAAGTGTAGGATTACGTGTTGGAGGACCAAAGTGTAGACTCTCTCTCTCTCTCTCTCTCTCTCTCTCTCTCTCTCTCTCTCTCTCTCTCTCTCTCTCTCTCTCTCTCTCTCTCTCTCTCTCTCTCTCTCTCTCTCTCTCTCTATATATATATATATATATATATATATATATATATATATATATATATATATATATATATATATATATATATATATATATATATATATAATATTATTCTATCAATTAATGAAAACTATTTCCTCCTTAATCAGCTTTTAGATTTATTGAGAGCAAAAGAGTTAAACCATCGTAGCCAAAGGGTTAAACCATAGCCATTAAAGGGTTAAACCATCCTCCTTAAAGGTTTACTCTATAAGTACCAAAGGGCTAATAATGTGTGTAAATATTGTTATATGAATAGTGTGTTTTGTAAGAAAAAGTCCATTTTATCAACCTTATTGTATAAACTGCTGTATTTTGAGAATAAATCATTTTCTCATATTCCAGATGTATGACTTTTCTCTTTTTTCTTATCCATAACTCGAGGATATTATATAGTTCATGTGTGGCCAGGGTGTGGTGAAGAGAGAGAGAGAGAGAGAGAGAGAGAGAGAGAGAG
>NW_024733734.1:6566722-6586722 GCF_018991925.1 Homarus americanus
GTAAGAATGTAGATGATAGTGTAGTAGATTTAGTGTAATTTAAGTATTGTAGAATTAACGTAGGGATAAACATAACAAAAGTCAATGATAAAAATAATCCTCATCCTTATCCAAATGATTTCAAAATCCAATACTATTATATCCATCATAAATTTCTTCCATTTTATATCGAATTCTTACGTCCTCTTTATTCGAAAATTAAGAGAAAAGTGTTTAAGGCTTTATAACGTCAGTCATCTCAGCTCAAAAGCCTCTCAGTCGCCGATGATATGAGAAGATTCCCACAAATATCCAAACTTTCTCACCGTCATTCCCGGGCCCCCACCTACCCCTTCCTCCCTGCTCCCAGAATTTGCGGCATAGTTAAGGCGAACAGGACTAACATTTTAGACCAGAGTTTCCATGCAGGGAGGAAGTGCTCACAAATTTCTAAGTGTTGGAAATATCTGAGGAAACTAGGATTCTTTGTGGGAGGTGGGGAGGGGGTGGTGGAAGGGGTGTGGGGAGGGAAACTAGGGGTGGGGAGGGTGGGTGAAGGGAGAAGGAGGGGAGGTGCATAAGAGGAGGGGGGTAATAATGCGTGCGTGCGTGTGTGTGTGTGTGTGTGTGTTGATAACCACGAGGAAACAAGAAAACACAAGTTCCCAAGCGCTTTCGTGTAAGTCGTATCTTCAAGGGTGAGTGCACGAAAGCGCTTGGGAACTTCATGTTTTGTTTTTCCTTATGGCCTTCAGGACATACATGGCTCACGCACACCTAGAGTAATTTATTTGCATATATTATATTGATAGATGGACAATTTATCTCGTCAACCAATGGACACAGGTTTAGTATCAATATGTATTCATTGGAGGGGTTACTATTGTCCTTCCCAGTCAGTTCATTTCTAATAGGGTGGAATCCCCCAAGGAGAAGATAATGATTCACATCCAGCGTGACCACCAGAAGCATAGTCATGGTCGGAAAACCCAACTCCCTCACAAACATCCTGACCAATAGAGGATATTATTATATCCTGCCTCAACCTGACGTCATATCCACATGCCCGACATCCTGGGTTGACTATCTCTACCTGTGTCTCGTCTATGGCACCTTACCCACGTGGTTGATTTGCCAAACATCCGAAACATCCACCCGGCCAAGAGCGTCCTGCTAGGGTGTCCACTGTACGTTAATATAATCCCTGCCGTCCCCCAGAGTAATGTGGGTGTCTCGAAGAGGATGGGGGAGGGAATGGGTCACCTGGATGCCCACGATGCCTTATGTCTCTTAACGAATGTTTTCTGTGTCCAGACTGATCATACTTTCTCAAGAGCTCACCGTCGTTCGACAATCATATACTGGAAAAAAAAATACGATGAACTTCTTGGAACCATCTGCACAAAGGTCGCGAACCTCTCACTGGCAGACTTACAGTGGGAACAGGCTACTCTTCCGATCCGCCTGGGAGAAGTTGACGTACGTAAAGCCTCCCAAATTGCATTACCAGAATTCCTGCCATCCAGCGTGGCATCAGACGAACTGGTTAGGAGGATCATTCCAGAACGCTTGAGAACGATCACAGGAGTAAACAACCTTAGATTCAAGGAGGCAGCCGCTCAGTGGCAGACCGCTACATCTCAAATATAAACCAACGCCTCGAAAGACATAAAACAAACCCACTGGGATAAACCCTTAGAAGAGAACATGACCTGGATACTGACGTGCTTGAGAGAACACCAAAAGAAACCTTCTCCCTTTAAGAGAGTTGAAAGTTCTCTTAAGAGTTAACAAGACGTGGAGCTTGTAGGGGTATATTGGTAGGTGCCGACACTCACGTCAACATTAGCGGAAGAGGTACACGAGTCTGTATTCATCCAGGTATCTTGGGTGCCACTACCTGACACGCTACAGCTGCCTTTATGTATGAGAGAGAGAGAGAGAGAGAGAGAGAGAGAGAGAGAATCATTTGAGCTATCCCCAGTCTTAGTCATTCGTACTCCGTCTACCCATCAGTTAGTCTGTCTCTTTGTCTTTCCGTCTACCCGTTTGAACGTGACAGGTTCTTGGTGTATATTGACAGAATCTTGGTGGAAAAATGATGAATGGATATCCGAATTAATTATATTCGCTGCTGTCACCATCACCATCATTAGGTTGTTAGGTGACTGAGTTAGAAGGGATGATGATGATGATGATGATGATGATGATGATGATGATGATGATGATGATGATGATGATGATGATGACTACACCAGCGTGATGAGAGGAGTACATTGGTCATCACTCATAACAGACGATTAAAACAAACACAAAATATATAACTTAAAGCAACAGAAGTCAACAGTGAGGGAAGTAATTATTCACAGGTCGAGTTAACACGTGATAAAAGAAGAGACAAAACTTATAACTTAATTACAAGACTTAACTTAACCTAAACTTTTGTCCACTGGCTATATTTTTTTTTTGCTTACAACTCGTTAATTATTGTAATAGTTTAAATATTTTCCCAAACTGTGTTCCCTGAAAAATAGGAAAGTAAATAAATGACTTGTTAATATGGGAGGTGAATGTGTGGTTTTAGTGGTTGATACAATATACTTGTGTGTTTACAAGTTATGAGAAGAGTTACAATACGAATACTCCTTAAGTTCCTCAGGTGGTGGACGAGAGCCTAATACAGTGGTTATTACCTACTGAGGCACCTGATGGAATTAATGAGTCTGAAGCCCAGCTCATTCATGAACCCCTGAACACTGGCTTCCCAGGTGACTTAGAGTGTCTGAGTACATATTGAGAAAGGCAATATTAACGGCTCAGGGTCCTATATATTGTTTCATTTATTTTTTATTGAACTTTTCGCTCTACTTCCTCCCTCTGCACTCCAGAAGAGATAGGTAGTTGCGAGGCTGGAGGCACGTGTATAGTTCCACGCCAGATGATAACTACCCGTCCAGGGGATGTCGTCTGGGCGCTTGTTGTCGGGTTTGTAGCTGTGTGATTCCCTGTGTGTTGGCAGAATGCAGTGGTCAGACTCTTCCTGATAATATTAGTAAATTCATTATGTCTCAAAGCCAACCCCTGGAGGCCCAAACTACAAAAGCATGGATGCAGTTTGGTCTACTCACACATTGCTTCATAAACAGTTGAAAACAATGCGTATTAATTAGACTGCAAAACGAGGAGCTATTCCAACGCTGAGGGCCTGGAGATCAGGACAAGAGCCAAGGAGGAGTCTACAGTGGCCAGTATGAGGTCTCTAGCGTAAGAGGTACTCATTACCCTCACATGAGTCTCCTCATAGTCATTTGATGCCCTCTTGAGCATGTCTGAAGCAGCCCTCACCACGAGGGGCTTGTCCCTTGCAAGAAGCGAACGAACACAGCTCAGATGACACGTGGGGGAGTTGCCACTTCTCCTCACACAGGTTGAGCGTGGCCTTAACACAAAGAAGGAAGATATTAATCTTTTACCAGCACAACACACATCAGGTCTGTTGTCGTAGATGACCAGCCATCACCCAGGCAGAGTAAATTACTTGTAATTATTCATGTACAATAGATAGATAGATAGATAGAGAATTGTTCTAAAACATTCATTTCTTGTAAACTGATGTGGAGAAAGAGGAGCCCACTCGTACCCTAACCCTCTTCATACGAACAGTATTTTTTAATACCTGCCACTTGGATTCATTGAACCTGGATCTTGAGGTTTAGATGACTCTCCAGCGAGGATGAAAACTTTACTCAAGGACAACACATCGTCGAATCCCAAGAACTGGACCCATATTTTTGTTTGTTTGAAGCAGTGGGTTTAGTTAGGGAAGTTAGACACTGGTAAGGTTAAGTAAGCTTACTTTAGGGGTTGGTTAGGCTAGATATGGTAAGGGTAGATTAGATAAGATTAGGTTAATGGCTTAGACTAAGATAGGTTTAGTCTGGGAAGGTTTGGTTATGCAAGATAAGTTGAATTTAGGTTAGATTAGGTTAGGTTAGGTTCTGCAGTACAGTAGTCTATGGTCCAGTTCTAGGATTCTTCACGTCTCGGACTCAAAGAACAGGATGAGGAATTAATTAAAAGAAAGAGCCAAGGGGACTTTTACCATTGATTTGTAAATTGTTTGATAATCTTTTTACCCAAAGAAGAGGATCAATAGATAACGTTGATTAGCTGCTGAAGAGAAGAGATGAAGCGAATGTTTGGTGGATTAGAAAGATAAATAAGAAAATCTAAATTAAAGGAAAGAAGAGAATGGTATAGAATAAGAGAATAAACAGAAATTGAAATGTTTGTGGGAAAGGAATACATAGCAAAATTAGATAAGAAAGATAAATTGTGATAGAAAAGGTAGAGATGAATGTTGAAGGAAGTGAAGTAAATTAAATAGTAAATTAAATAAACAAAACAGGATAGGACGAGAGGTTAGGATTAAAAAGGATAGATGTATATGGGGATCAAGACACTGATAAAGACAGAGGATAGATATTGTGGATAATTTGTTGTTACAAGTGAGGACATGATAAATGGAGGGTGGAGGTGAGAACGAAAACGAGAACGAGTGAACGAAATCGACAACGAGAACGACAACGAGAACGAGAACTAAAACGAAAACTCCTATCAGACGAGGTAAAACACACACTGATAGATTAATAAAACATCATTACCACATTTCCTCCCTCGGCAGTAGATCTCCAGTCCTCGCTAATGGGTAGTTACTCACTAATTAAGGTGTCGATGTACTGCCATTACTTCAGCCAATTAGGTCTAGGGGAAAATCATTAGTGTGTGTCTATTTCTTAATGTTTCCAGAACCTGTGTTGTGGGTAAGGTGGTGGGGGTGGGGGGGGAATGTTGGGGGTTTTGTTTATTGGAGGAGGGAGGAGGGTGTGTAGGCGTGTGTGTGTATTTAATAACATAATTATCTAAATACTGAAATTATAACATAAAAAAAAACACTCTAAAAACTCAGGTAACCAAAACACCTAAACAAAACAAACACACACATACACACACACACACACACAAACACCACTTCGTTTACATTCACCAACTTATCAGAAATTACATAATATTTATCCTGAAAATTATGCAACATGAATAATTCTCTGGGTTTTTTTTATGTGAGGTTGTGAGGTTAAGATTCTGAAGGCGAAGCTAATGGATAATTTTGGTCCCAGGAAATGTTGTAATGTTAGGTTCTCCTCGAGGGTTTATTCCGAACGAGGATTACGTGATGCGTTTGAGGTGTTACTTGGAAAACCCACATTGAAGGAGGTTACATGGTTTTATTATCGTTATTATTGTAATTGTTATTTATTTAATATTATTATTATTATTATTTGTTATTTACTTTTATTTTTATTATTTTTGCTGGTGTTTTTGTTGTTTTTGTTTTTGTTAGAACAATGATAAATTACTGGACCAATACATTGCCAGTACAATAGGTGGAAGGCAGTAATGGAGAGAGGCACTGGCACTGTGAGGGAGAGAGGCACTGGCACTGTGAGGGAGAGAGGCACTGGCACTGTGAGGGAGAGAGGCACTGGCACTGTGAGGGAGAGAGGCACTGTCACTGTGAGGGAGAGAGGCACTGGCACTGTGAGGGAGAGAGGCACTGGCACTGTGAAGGAGAGAGGCACTGGCACTGTGAGGGAGAGAGGCACTGGCACTGTGAGGGAGAGAGGTATCTATGGATTTCACGATTGAGTAATTTTTTTCCCAGGGTTGAGGACGAAGCTAGAGTGTGTGTGGGAGATGTTTGAATCGTGAGCAGTATTTTGAACAGGGTGGGGAGGTGAACGAAGGCCTTGGTGTGAGCGAGAGAGAGAGAGACCAATAGATAATTTAAAGATAGACCCAGATTACAAAGACACAGAAACAGACTAAAAATAAATAAATAATTTTGTTCTTAACATATATATTCACCATTTTCCTCATATCAAAATAGGTGTAATGAGGTCAGGGGCGAGTCCAGTCATCAGCACACAGTCCTCACGACCACGAGAAAGGATTGTATCAAAACTTAGCGACAATATCCATTACTTATCATGGTTCTCTGGCCCCTAATTGAAGATAGGAAGGTCAATTCATTCATACTCAGCAAGGACAGACAGAGATATAGAGAGCTTTGATACATTACATTACTTATAAAACACTAAGATCTTGATTTACTTGCTCGTCTCCCCTCTCATTATTCACTTCTTCACACTAATCAATGAGGTACCTAACTTTACCGATGGGGAAATAAAGGTAGTTGAGTGAAGTGCCTACGACTGAAGTTCCTACGATATTTCCTCCTTGTTTACGAAAATCTTAGTATGCAGTGTGTTGTATCAGATTCTTACTCATGACATTAAATTCTTGGTAACTTGTCCTCTTGAGTGTAAATGGGATGTAAAGAATGTAGTGTTTAAAATAACTTAAATTACTGTTAAAATAATCAAATGAATTATTAAAGTGAACATATCATTTTCACACAGACAGACAGACAGACAAATAGGCACCCAGACACAGACACCCAGACACAGACACCCAGACGGCAGCACTACTCATGCCAATACCAAAGGTTCATTATCATACTCATAAACTAAAGTTCACTAAAAAAAAAAAAAATTTATATTAATTTTAATTAAATTTTCAGACTTCCTGACTCCTTAATATTCCCCAAGTTTTTTTTTTTGGTGGGGTTTAAACTCAGGGAATTTATGGCATAAAGTCCACAGTCATTATAAGATAGAGGGTTGATTAGATAAAACTCTGAAATGCTGGAGTTTACCCTCACTGTCAACAGATAGTTCGAGATTTGTCATATTATCTATTATTTCTTATTTCTACACTTCTCTTGGCATATGAACTTGAACTACCTCATTGAATTATAGATGGTGAATTATAGAGATGTTGAATTATAGATGGTGAATTATAGATGATGAATTATAGATGATGAATTATAGATGGTGAATTATAGATGGTGAATTATAGATGATGAATTATAGATGGTGAATTATAGATGGTGAATTATAGAGATGTTGAATTATAGATGGTGAATTATAGATGGTGAATTAGAGATGTTGAATTATAGATGGTGAATTATAGATGGTGAATTATAGATGGTGAATTATAGATGGTGAATTATAGATGATGAATTATAGATGGTGAATTATAGATGGTGAATTATAGATGATGAATTATAGATGGTGAATTATAGATGGTGAATTATAGAGATGTTGAATTATAGATGGTGAATTATAGATGGTGAATTATAGATGGTGAATTATAGATGGTGAGTTATAGAGATGTTGAATTATAGATGGTGAATTATAGATGATGAATTATAGATGGTGAATTATAGATGATGAATTATAGATGATGAATTATAGATGGTGAATAATAGATGATGCATTATAGAGGGTGAATTATAGATGGTGAATTATAGATGATGATGAATTATAGATGATGATGAATTATAGATGGTGAATTATAGATGGTGAGTTATAGACGGTGAATTATTAATGATGAATTATAGATGATGAATTATAGATGGTGAATTATAGATGGTGCATTATAGATGGTGAATTATAGATGATGAATTATAGATGGTGCGGAACACATACATAACGACCCTAACGTATATACAAGCTGAAGGCGACCGTCTTGATTATTTACTGTAGACTAAATTATATATCTGTAGTACACGTATATAAAAGCCTTTGATTATGTACAAATTACGTGTTTAGATTTATTTATCCATTGTTACGTAACCATTGACAATCAGACCCGTGTTTATAGATTTTGTTTTTGTTTGTTATTGACAAAAAATAAATTCTCTCTCTCTCTCTCTCTCTCTCTCTCTCTCTCTCTCTCTCTCTCTCTCTCTCTCTCTCTCCTCACAATCCCTCATATTGACTTTTCTCTCTCTCACCCCACCCCCCTACCTACCCACCCCTCCACCCACCCACCCACCCTCCTCTCTTCTACCTCTCCTTGGGGTCCCTCAAACTCCAAATGTCACTTGACGTCTAGGATCTGGAAGGCTGGGAGACCTGATTCAGGCTTCTTCCCGCTGCCGAAACAGTGAAATTCTGTGACGACTCCACTTTCTGCCAGGTTCACGTAATGGTGAGTCGCTTCTCACTGTCTGCTGCTGGACCCACAGGAAAGATGAGAGAGAGAGAGAGAGAGAGAGAGAGAGAGAGAGAGAGAGAGAGAGTCAGACGGGTGGAGAGAGAGACGCATATAAAAAAATAAATAAACTCTCAGGTCAATAGACAAACAACCAGATAGACAGATTAAAAAAAATTAGGCCAGACAGACAGACAGACAGACAGACAGACAGACAGACAGACGGCCTCACTAACCCCGTATTGCCTGGCTAAGGGAGAGTCACCACATTGCCCACATGGTTAGCTCAGTAAAGACCTCTCTCTTTTTTTGCCTGGTGATCTATAAAGCAATTAAGAAGCGTCATTTTGGTTGGATTATATAGTTATTTATTTTTCCTTTCTTGTGAGGGAAGAGAAGAGGTTTATGGAGATAGTGAAATATATCTATCATATCTTGGGGGATTTATTTAGACAGTGATATATATTTTCTGTTAGGGATTAGTAAGAGACGATGAAATATATGTTTCTTAAAGGGTATAATAGAAATGAAATATATCTTCGTGGAATTTTTACACAGAGAGTGAAATATATCGCTAACTGGTTTATTATTATACATATTGAGGAAATATCATGTAAGATTTATTAGTAAATTGACTTAGTAACTTGATTTTCTATTATTTTTTAACTATCCTTCTTCGGCCTTCTCATCATTTTACAAACGCCATTGATCCTCAGCAATTAGGTAACAAGAAAACCTCCTCTATCGCTCATTGCCCTGTCAGCTCTCAGACTTCACCCATTATAACATGGAGAAGCGTAAGTCGACCACATCTTAATTATCCACACAGTTATCAATATTAGAATCCTGATAAATCTCTTTACTCGGTTTACTCGTCTTGATCTTTACAACTCCCAGATCTCATTCGTAAGTTAAGGTAAGGCAGCTACGTGATCCTCAACCACCATAATCATTTTAACCTTCCATGATTTACTGCCGCAGGTAGCTCATACCACTTGGCACACACCACTATATGATCAGTCTCATTCCTGTCATTGTGAAAATCATCAATAATTCCTTTGAAGTCTTATATGTTTACCTCCTGTTTCCTTTCCATCATTATATTATTATTATTATTATTATTATTATTATTATTATTATTATTATTATTATTATTATTATTATTATTATTATTATTATTATTATTATTATTATTATTATTATTATTATTATTATTATTATTATTATTATTATTATTATTATTATTATTATTATTATTACTGTAATCAGACAGACAGAGATCAACCATACACTTTTCTCAGATGAAACAAAATCTAATAATAATAATAAAAACTAACACCTAATCCACTCATACAATTCTCAACTCTAATCTAATTACCATCGTTTAGCATTTACCTCTGAAACACACACACACACACACACACACCCGGACCTAGACGTAAGCCCCCCGGTACATCAAGGCGGGGGGCTGCCACACTAACTCTACGGACATTGCACCTCCTAACTGTTCTCTATATCACCTGGAACCGCTTATATGGCCTCTAGTGCTGCACCTTTTGTTTCATTGTTTTAAGTGTTTTTTTTTTTTTAGCTTTTGTGGGTTTTTGTTATTTTCGGTTTGTTTTTGCTACAGTTGGAATTCTTTCGTAGGGGTGATTTTGTTTTATTAATGTTTTTTTTATATATTCGTATTTTGTTCTATTATTATTATTATTATTATTATTATTATTATTATTATTATTATTATTATTATTATTATTATTATTATTATTATTATTTATTATTATTATTATTATTATTATTATTATTATTATTATTATTATTATTATTATTATTATTATTATTATTATTATTATTATTATTATTATTATTATTATTATTATTATTATTATTATTATTATTATTATTATTATTATTATAAGTAGTAATAATAGTAGTCGTAGTAGTAATCGTAGTATTGGTAATAGTAATGGAATTCCTTTATTTCATATTTTACATGCAAAATACCGTCGCGTAGTAATGATGGCAATCTGGCTGGTGATGGATTTTTGCATTTGACGAAAATTGTGAGTCGCATTTGGGAGACGAGAGAAAAATATCTCAATACATTGCCATACACGTAGCCGCTGAGGCCCAAGATGTGGAAAAGTTAAAGGCATTACGATGGTGGCTACATTGTCTTCGGTTCAGTGGAAGAGGAGAGTAATCGGCGTTGTGCAAGTAGAAAATATTTTAAAACACGACAAAAGATGACTATTTCAAGTGGCGTGTCTGGTGGCTTGAGAGTGTATTGGGCACTTGGCTGTGATCGGTGGTACCATTACGTGATCTTACAGGTGACAAGGAGAATGTTGATGTGTCGGTGTGTGTGTGTGTGTGTGTGTGTGTGTGTGTGTGTGTGTGTGTGTGTGTGTGTGTCTTTCTGTCTGTCTGTCTGTCTGTCTGTTGGAATTATTCTGCATTTTAGTTCTTCAAACATTAGACTTCTAATCGTTTTTTCTGGACATTAAATTTCAATCATATTTTATCAAACATTGGTATTTTAATTCCACTAGTGACTCTTAAGTAACGTCATTCATTGCAAACACAGTAATTAATTCCAGTGAAATACAAAGACACTCTCTTTAACCTAAGAACCTGTGACTATATTTTCTACCCCTGAGTAAAGACTAAGACCGCTAGGTGATGGAGTATTGTTTGTCCTGTACCTTAGACCCGATAAGGCTTCTGTAAGTTCATAACTCAGAGTATCACACACACACACACACACACACGTACACACACACGTACACACATAAATACCACAAAGGCACGACCTAATTAGGAGTATCTCTTTTGTTCGTTATTTTACATACATCTTCCTAACGAGTTTTAATTAATTATTTTTTTTTGCTTTTCATCTATTCATGTGTCATAATTAAAGTCTCTTCTCGATACCACACAGACTTGTTAGACGTATCTCCTCCTCCTCCTCCTCCTCCTCCTCCTCCTCCTGAACCCATAAACTACTTTTTTTTCTATCCCTTTTTTTTTTTTTTTTTGAGAGAGAGAGAGAGAGAGAGAGAGAGAGAGAGAGAGAGAGAGAGAGAGAGAGAGAGAGAGAGAGAGAGAGAGAGAGAGAGAGAGAGAGAGAGAGAGACTTTATTGAAGAAATCTATCTAGGTGAGAAATATTTACACGTTTGAGAAATACTGTGTTTACAAAAAGTTTTCAATAGCTTATGATCTACAGGTTATACTTAGATAGACGAACATCCTACCATGGTTGTGAACTAACTTAATTGCTACTGAATGAACTAACCCAAGCAACCCAACCACTAAACACCAGAGCAGTAAGAGTTTGCAAGATTAAAAAAAAAAATCTAAAATATACGTAAAATTCCTTAAAATTAAACATTAACGAAACTAAGTTGATATAATTTGTTAAGAGAGAAATATAAGAACTTTGAATTCGTCACTAAAAGATAAATAAAACTCTTGAATTCTTGTCGTAGTTTGGAAAAAAGTCAAATAAAGTACTGTAAAAATTTTCTCTCTCACAAACATCAAAGTTTTGGGACCATTATATTTCTGAAGGGTGAAGGAGAAGACTGGAAAGAGAGAGAGAGAGAGAGAGAGAGAGAGAGAGAGAGAGAGAGAGAGAGAGAGAGAGATTTGGAGTTCTCGTCTATAATCTCATTCATTTCATTACATCAAAATACCGGAAATAGAGAAAATTATTACCAGTATTATTCATTTTATCACATTTTTTCTCTCTTTATTTCTCCTTCTTATATTTTTCTTTCCAATTCTCTTTCATTCTGTTTTTCTTCCGCCTCTCTTTTTTTTTTGATGTGTATGTCTTTCTGTCTGTCTGTCTGTCTGTCTGTCTGTCTCTCGTTCTATCCTTGTCTTTCTCGCTTTATCTTTATCTCCCTCTATCTTTTGATTTCTCTTCCCGTCTCTTCCTGTCAGTTATTTACTCACTCTCTCTCTCTCACCCCCCACCTATCCCTTCGTCTCATTTACATTCACATCACCAATAATCAAACATTTATCTTCACTCCTGGGAAGAAAAAAAATTACACTACACTATAAAAAAAAAAAATCATTACATATAACTGAATTCACTCGGCAATCCTGGGGAAAAATATAATTTAACAGATTGGCTAAATTACTCGTATTCAAACGTTTCATTATTTCGTATGTGTTTAAACTCCCATAAACTGCTATCTCAAATATGCATATAATCACCACAGCACACTAACGATGAACAAATTGTCAATTATTTGTATATGTTGTCATCTATATTTGGTAATTAGTGCTAACCTTATTTAGATTCGGTAATTAAAATGGCAGCTGTGTATGTATCTACGTGTATCAGTCATGTATGTATGTGTATCAGTCATGTATGTATGTTTATCAGTCATGTATGTATGTTTATCAGTTATTTATGCACATTTATCAGTCATGAGTACTGTACGTGCATCGGTAAATACGTACGTGTTTCAGTTAAATATGTGTACGTATATCAATCACTTAAGTACAGTCACGAACAAAAGTCAATCGTCTCTCCTGTTGCTTCGCGAACCCCGTGATTCAGATTCGTGAACCCGAAACAGTAAGACACTGATGTATTATTCTGTCTATTGCTTCGGATTCACGATACTGAATCTTGGGGTTCGTGGAGCAGCATTAAAGGCAACAGGACTTCAGACCATGGTTCTATGTGTATCAGTCATGTATAAGTATATTTCAGCCATGTATATACATTATCTGCGTCAGCCAGTCACGTATACTTGTGTATATGTATAAACTATAACATAAAAATATGGTTGAACATCGTGTAATTTACTGTTGGTAATAATAAGTACACTATTACGTTTCATGTGTCTGTGTGTGTTATTGGTGGGGTGTTTGTTTTATATTTCACCAGGTGAGACAGACAGACAGATATATAGAAAGATGGACAGAGATAGAGACAGATAGACAAAAAAAAACAGACAAATACTGAAAGATAGAGAAAACAAACATCAAGAACGCACATACAAAGTAAAACACACACACACACACACACACACACACACACACACACACACACACACACACACACACACACACACACACACACACGCACGCAACACAACAAGACATCCTGTAAAAAAAAAAAACCATGATAGAGGTCTGCCCAAACTTGTTATTAACCCAACTACCTGCTTGGTTCACCATATAATCCCCCCCCCCCAAAAAAAAAGTTAATTATCAGCAAGCTACCTGAGCCTCCCTCCTCCTATTAAGGTGAGCACAGGTAATGACAACAATTAATCCCCTGTTCCTATTATAAACACTGGTTGTATAATTTTTCTCACGTATTAACTCTCATGTTAGGTGGATAGCTATTGATGTATGGTTATATGACACGATAACTCGTATCTATAGCTTCATAGCCTTAAAAAATGCCCAAGACTAAGTTTGATCTGGCACTATAATTGAGTGTCACCTAATGAGGACAAGTTGGATTTGCCTAATGGACTAATGTGATGATAGTGGCACTGTACCTCTCTATACACTGTTGTGATGGTGGCACTGTACATGATGTGTATTGTATATCGTCTATGCCATTATATATCTAAATGAATATCTTTCCTTTACACCACACACACACACACACACACACACACACACACACACACACACACACACACACACACACACACACACGACATCACAACAGAAACATCGACAAAATTAACTAAAAAAAAAAACTATGCCATGTATTTATAGAAGTTATATATAGAGAGAATAACAAGAGTAAAGCCATAGAGAAGATATAAGACGTAATAACGAGATAATTACAAAGATAACAGAGAGAACACCACCTCATGTCTTATGGCTGAGGGGGAGAATTATCGACCGGCAGTCTAGGTAGAGACAGAGAGAGAGACAGAGAGACAGACAGACATACAGACGGACAGAATACTTAGAAATAAAAAGAAAGAGAAAATGAAAGAAAGAGCATTAAATAAACATACACAAAAAAGGAACAGAGAGAAAGAATATGTTACATAAGTCTCCGGAAATCACTCACCAGCGTAAAAAAAATTATATCCATAGCCACTCAGCCCCGCGTGTTTCCCTTACGGTACCGATGAAGGAATTAAAGTGTGGTTGAATTTCCCCATCATTTAGGCCTTATTTCTTATGATTCTTTCTGTTCACTACGAAATAAAAATGGGTTTAATGAACTCTCGTAATGTATGTTATTGTAGCCGTATGTATATATGTATGTATGTTATATATGTATGTTATATATGTTATGTATGTATGTATGTTTGTATGTATGCATGTTTGTATGTATTTATGTTATGTATGGTAATGATGACAGAAATTCAAACAGCATTGCAACAGTTAAGTTTGTCAATGTTGCAAATAGTTTTTTTTTTCGACTTTAAGTTTTAGTTGCAGTAGTTAAGTAAATAATTAATATGCTAAATCTACACTCAACTAGTATTGTATTGGTTAAAGTTAACTATTTTTTGTAATTATAAAAAAAATATCGATACCGTAAGGAATTATAGACAGAAAAAGAAATACAAATTAAAAAAAACAAACAGAAACAAAGGGATAAAGAAAGATAAACAGAAAGAAAATAAGAGAAAAAGAGGAAACAGAGAGATAGAGGATAATAAGAAAAGAGAAACAGTAAAGGCAACACATCCGGACAGTCAAACCAACAGCATCTATCCACCTTGTTGAGTATCCGCCTCCCCAACCATCCACCTCCTCCCACCATCATCACTCTTAATCCACACAACCACATTAACATAACCTTACTCTTGGGAGAAATTATTGGAAAGTATCGCACATGAGGCGACCGTGACACAAAAGGCTGAGTTACCGTGACCAAGAAACACTAAACTCTCGTCTACTTCCAGCGCTTATTGTCGTATTTCAAGGGAATTTATCACGTATTTCAGAAAAGAATTTGTGTATCTCTCTCTCTCTCTCTCTCTCTCTCTCTCTCTCTCTCTCTCTCTCTCTCTCTCTCTGAATTGATCTAAATACCTACTTAGGTAA
Organism: Homarus americanus; assembly: GCF_018991925.1. Lineage (NCBI taxonomy): Eukaryota > Metazoa > Arthropoda > Malacostraca > Decapoda > Nephropidae > Homarus > Homarus americanus. The sequence goes on from NW_024733734.1 coordinate 6,581,875, forward strand.
ATTATACACCATCTATTTATCAACCTATCTATCTATCTAAGGCCTGACGCCTATTAGGAATTGAGATCCATTAAGACATGGAACCTATTAACACTGGGGACCCCATAATGACTGGAAATTCTTAGGATGAGGATCTATTAGGATTGGAACCATATTAAAATCGGTTCCCATTAAGACGAGGCTATTAAGACTGTAGGTGGGGGGGAGGGGGAGGGGGATATATTTGACCCACAAGCAATCCTGAATCACCTGGTCACTCTGCAATAAGAAGCTCAGTCTCTAACCATTATACACGCTGGCTTTTATCCCATGATCCAAGGTTATACCCTCCTAGTAAGTTTACCTAATTACTAATACTGCCTTTGGAATGGTTGGAATGCTTGGAAGGTTCCTGGCAAGCCGATAGCTCCAGGAACTTTAGTGATGATCGTAAATTTCTGGAATTGTGTGGATTGTCTTATGGTAATGAGTTATATCTCTTAGGAAGAATGGCATTTGAGTTACGTCGTGGACTTTATTCTCACACACACAGGAGGGAGGGAGAGAGGGAGGGAGGGGGAAGAAGAGAGGGAGGAAGGAAGGGAGGGAAGGAGGGAGGGATGCTTGCACTCTGGCTCAGAAGACATCTTACGATAAAAAGATAAGCAAACACAATTGGTCACTTGAAAACAACAAAAACACTATTTTATTTGTAAACAAAGCTGTATCTGTTTTCCCTTTTCTTTTTTTCCCTTTTGATTTTGATTTTTTTTTCCATTATATTTTCCTCTTTTTTTCCCTTTCTCTCTGTTAGGTTCACGAGGTTAGGTTAGGTTCGGTTAGGTTAGGTTAGGTTAGGTTAGGTTAGGTTAGGTTAGGTTAGGTTAGGTTAGGAGTGTGTACAGTACATGATGCTCGACCTGTGTATAATATTTGATCATGTTAATCTAGACGTGGGAGTAAAATATACCAAACAGTGTCATATTCCTTCATCAGTTTGTGCTCTATAGTGACGATATACGTATGTTAACACTAAAATAACGACAATATATAATGAATACGAATCAAACATTGTATATACTTAAAAATAATATATAAGAAAGTCGAGAATTAAATGCGGGTCATATACTAAAGAATATATATATGACTATATAGGATGTGCCAGAAAAATGTCCTTGCCTCCCTGTCTCCCCCTCCCCTGCCTGCTCCCTGAGACACTGTGAGTTGGAGGGAGGCAGGGAGCAGGCAGGTAGGAAAGCAGGGAGGGAGGCAGGGAGGGAAGCAGGGAGGGAGACAGGCAGCAAAGCAGGGAGGGAAGCAGGGAGGGAGGCAGGGAGCAGGCAGGGAGGGAAGGAGCAAACAGGAAGCAGGCAGGGACATCTTTCTGGGATACCCTTTATACATACTAAAAATAAGAAACTAGACTAGAATATATAAGGAAATTACACGGCATGTTACAAGTCTAGTCGGTACCTGTGGGTGAACCTGGGTATCCAGCTTTAAGCCTGGCGGGGGAATTTGTCAAGTAATACATCTTGACTTCCGAAATATGAGGTCGTTTCTTGGCCTTATTTGCCAGGAATGTTTTTATGTGTGGCCAGCGACCAGTATGAGTGTGAGTGTTATGAGGAGGCAAGTATAGGGGGGGTGTTGGCCATTTCCCATGTTGGTTCTATATGAGTTCCTTAAAGGTGATGTCTTGTAACCCCCCACCCTCTCCACCCTCCTCCCCCCACCTCTTAGAGTACAAGGAGTTGAGACATGGACTAAAGTATCTTATTATTTTTTAGTAGTACATATGAGTTATTCCTGTAGAGTACAACGAATTAGGACACGAAATAAGATGGTTTAACCTTTTGAGTACAACAAATTAATTCATTTTCATATCTTAACTCTTTATGAATGGTGACGGAATTAATCTCTCGAGAAAAAAAAATTCTAAATTCCAGACAAATGAAAAGAAAGATACAAGTACCCTTATTCGTGGTAGCCAAGTGGATGCGGTACTCAAAGGATCACTGATTCAAGCCCGGGGTACCCCAAGTTCTGCCAGTTGTGAATGAGTACCTAATTTTAGAGGGTGTCCGACTCGAAACTGTGACCTTAATGACTTTTTTTACCCTTACCCTTTACCCTTTACCCTTACCCTTATCCTTAGCAAAATGTAAACACTGCCTTTATCCCTTTACAAATTATACTGCAGTCAATATGTACACAGCCATAGCTAATACACTCACTCGCCTTATGATGTTATAATGCACGAATATACTTCACCAACTACGGTCTTGAGTGAGTACTGAAGGTTAATTACATACATTAGCCATAAGACATAACGAGAGATGGATTTTACTCCCCCAGTCAGAATATGAGGGAAATGAACTAACACTCCCTCTATATTTTTCTATATATATCACCAGATTATATTACAGGTATATGAAAATTCTGTACTGGTGTTTGTAATATTTTTGTCTCTAAAGTTACATAAAAGTATATATTATAGAGGAAGTAGGATAAAGTAAATATATCCACAAGAATAGGAAGGTAATTTATCAGTTAATTTTAGAAGACTCTAATGTGAAAATCTCGACACAAAGACACTGGTTACCACGTTACATCACAGGGTAAATGTATGGCCGAGAAATAACCCACTCCGTTATTGCCCAGTGTTATTGTACTACACATATTCAAGAGACCAGAGAGAGAGAGAGAGAGAGAGAGAGAGAGAGAGAGAGAGAGAGAGAGAGCATTTAGGAAGAGTTATGAGTTTCTTCTTATTTGTGAATTAATACTCCTGGTATGTTGCTATGTATTTTCTGGGTATTAACACATGCATACCTTCCCCGAGAGTAAACTTTACACGAACATTCTCCCCAAAATTACAACAGAACAACCAATGTTTACTTTGCTTTCGCTCCATTACTTCGTGGTGTAAGTTTTCCTGCCCCACCTCACTGCCATCGTTTAATTCCCCTCCAACACACTATCGTTGCTGCTGCACTCAAGCTCTAAGAGAGGCCTTAGTTCCTTGTTGTAATTTTATCACTTCTTCGACAACTCAACACCAGGTAAGTAAACATCCTTGATTCTTATTATGGCCATAGAATACGTAGATGAGAGAGGGAGTTTTAAACATTCACTCAATTCAATTTGTTACATATAACTTACATCAGTGCTATCAGTTTGTGTTCGTTAACTACACAGCAGTACTTGGTTGTTACGCGGGACGCTAACGAGCCCTTTAGGTAGCGGGTATACATCATCCTGGACCCGTCTTCACCTGTCCCTTGAGACCCAGCTGGTACGGGTCTCTGGTGCCTCCCCAAGCTGCGACAGGGGCGTTAATCCCTTACGATCTCACTTTACGCTCCCCTCCAGTAAGGTTTATTGCCAGCGAGATGGTCAACACTACCGACAGTTCTCATGTTTATATCATCTCTTCCTCTTCCTTGTCTTCCTCTTCCTTGTCTTCCTCTTCCTCCCCTTCCTCTTCCTCCCCTTCCTCTTCTGGATGTCTCTCTCCATCTCTCTCGTCTTTCTGTTCGACGTGTGTTCTTGCTACAGAAGGTACACGTGTAAGATTGAATAAACAAGAAGATACAACATCTTCTCACTCTCCTTGGTGGGTGAGCTTGTGTTGGTCATTGTTCACAGACCTTGTTGAACGACCGCAGGCTAGAGGAGCTGGTGGGGGTGAGGTGGTGAGGGTAGTGCTAATGCCTCCTCTTCCAAATATTTTAAGATTCATCCTGTTCATCTTTCATTTACATTCACTGGTGTTCAATTTATAACTCTATTTAAGTTCAAAGTTCAACCTATGTTTAGTTTCTCCTCCCTACAGACTTGAGTGGAAGAGTTGAATATAATTTACCTCAGATGAAACAGGTAATCTATATTAAACTTTTCACCCTACAAGCTTATATAAAGTCAATTCTCTTCCACGTGTAGTCAGTGTAAACTCTCATCCATACATACATACATACTCTGTACATACATACATACATACATACATACATACATACATACATACATACATACATACATACATACATACATACATAACCCTTTGTCACCATTGTTTTTCGTGGTATCAATGTCAGACCAAATTCAGGTAAAACTAACCCATGTTTGTTGATACAATGGCGTTTTAGCTGGACATTACTCATACCGCAAATTTTTGACAAATATCCCTCGTTTTGCCAACCCTGAAATATTTACACTTAGCTGAGGTGTTAAAAGGTTTGTCAATGGTAATTTGTTTGTTTGTTTGTTTTTTAATGTGGGAAGGGAGAAAGGGATGAGTGGGCGGGGTAGAGAAAGGGAGGAAAAGGGAGAGAGAGACAGAGAGAGAGAGAGAGAGAGAGAGAGAGCCAAGATGCAGTTAAACACACACACACTGAAGGAACCTCGTTAACCAACTAATCAACACACACAGTTACCCTCAATATACCACTACTAAACACACAGACAAACCATCGTTAAACTAACCATATTCAACCAATTCTGTAGTTCATATTCAACAAGACAGGCACAGCAAATGAGGAAAATGACCCTTAAACCCCCCATTAAAACAGACCAATTTGTTGCGTTTGAGATGTATTTCCAGTTTGGTAAGTGTGATGGGTGGAGGCTGGGGGAGACTGTAACGAGATATGAAGGAACGAGTTCGCTAAGTGGTAGAGAGAGAGAGAGAGAGAGAGAGAGAGAGAGAGAGTGTGTGTTTGTCTCTGTGTGTGTATTGTCGTATTTATATTTATTTACTCTTTCATTAATATAAATGTTTCTCCCAAACACAAATCTGCCTAAAAAGGTGATAATCTCTCTCTCTCTCCCCCCCCGGTATTACCCGTCACACACCAGCCCATAAAATCA
>NW_024733734.1:6591722-6634222 GCF_018991925.1 Homarus americanus
CAATATCTGTAGGTCATCGGTACAGAACTGGAAATGACGCTGACATTTCATGGTTAACATCGGCCAGAGGTCAAGGTCAAAGGTCATTGAGGAAGGGGTTTATGCCCACTTCGTCTACTTACATTATATCTACCATGAAAACTATTCTAGGTAACTTATTTATCAAGGAACAGTCGTGTTACCCTCCCCTCGCGTTACCTTTTGAAAACCATGACAAAGCGTTTTGGATAAAGATCAAAGCTGTTCTTTTTGTTCTTTCAATTGTTCCTGTTCTGTTATTATCTTTCTTATATTATAACCGTTCTTTTAGTCTCCATAACCACCACAATGTATCATTTATGGTAATAATCTTCAGTCGTTCAAAACAACACAAATAATAACAACGTAATTATTGTCTCCTTTGTAAATCTAATACGTGTTATGTCTCCCTCTGACTAATTAATGATATTTATTACTAACAAATTATAAGGTTTCATGTTAGGGATACAAAGATGGTATCCCTAACCTTCAAAAGATAATATTTATAATTTTTTTCCTTTGTGTGTGTGCGTGTGCGTGTGTGTGTCAGTAGCATCCATCTTGAACGCCTACAGTGCTGCAACAACAATAACAATCTTGTTCAACTTTTATAATTTCAACAACATCTACCATAATAATTTTACATATTGAGTGTAAACTATGGAGCAACAATTACCACAAAGGTTAGTACAGTATCTTGCAATAACTACCAGCAAACAAACACCACAACTACCACCAACATGCAATCATTGTGGGAACTACCAGTACTATTAACATTTCTTATAAATATCTTCCACTAAAACTCATCAATCTACTTCTAAAATAACATCCACCACAACTACCACAATTAAAGAAACAATGCCAACCACGACAACCACGATCAACTTCAACAATACCTAACACCACAACCACTATCCGTTAGGCCAGGTAGCAGGTGTACAAGGTGTCTGCATTGGACATAATTCCTGATGGATCGCCAGGGGAGGAGAGGGTAGAGGAAGGGGAGTAGCACAGCCGCTCAATGACGCATGGGAACCGGGGTGTAATTCACGCTGAGGGTGAGGCTGGTGCTAGGGGACAAATGTAGGTCATGATGAATCGTTGCTAGGTCATGGTGCAAGGTCATGGTTGGAAGGTCATGGTTGGAAGGTCATCGATAGAAGGTCATTATTGGAAGGTCATCTCTAGAAGGTCATGGTTGGAAGGTCATGGTTGGAAGGTCATGGTTGGAAGGTCATGGGTGGAAGGTCATGATTTGGAGGTCATCGATAGAAGGTCATTATTGGAAGGTCATCTCTAGAAGGTCATGGTTGGAAGGTCACTGTTCAAGACCAATGTTTACGAAAGAGACTAGAATGTGTTGGTGTTTGGGCAAGGAAGCGGCGTTGTATAATATGCTTCAGAAGTCATTGGGGAAATTCACGTAGATAACATAATTTTTTTTCTTTTATTTCCTGTTCTGTATTTTAATGTTCCGTGTTGTTGGTGGTGAGGCGCTGAAGGAGTGAAACTTTATGAAGTGTCTTATGAACGATAAATTAAGGGAATATCTGAAGACTAGACACCCCAGCTTATATCACCAGAAGACTAACCTTACCTAACCTAACCAAACCTAACCAAACCTAACCTAACCAAACCAATCCAAACCTAACCTAACCAAACCTAACCTAACCTATTTAAGACTGCAGCGGTATTTATTTTTGTTTACAGAGTCACAAGCAAAAATAATCTTCCTATCTTTCATTTTAGATGGGATGTGATAGGTGTGATGTGATGTGTGACTCCAGGTACTGTACTCAGCTGTCCTCCCCTGACTGATGAAGATAAGGCTCCCGATAACACAAGGGCTGACACAATACTCCCGATAACACAAGGGCTGACACTATACTCCCGATAACACAAGGGCTGACACAATACGCCCGATAACACAAGGGCTGACACAATACTCCCGATAACACAAGGGCTGACACAATACTCCCGATATCACAAGGGCTGACACCTACCTTCATTATACTCAATTATACCTACAAGGAACATAAATATAATGATAAATGACTATATTTTATTATCATATTCCGCTAAATGTAATTACTTGGGGGTGTTATTAACTTTTTATTGCATTATTTTCTTATTTTTTTTTCTTTTCATACACAATATCAAAGCTTTTTATATCTGAAAATTATATGTCTCTCAGAACAACCTCCAAAGTCAGTGTAATACTGTTCTCTATAATTAATGGTAGATTTTATCCACTACAACGTCAACAACAACAACAGACACATTTATTCCTACAATTAAATCGAACACCAAGTCCAGGAATTTAAGTTTTCAAGAATCGGCAACATTATAGAATTACAATGAGAGTTGTTGAGATCCAGCTGCCATACTTCACAACACCGGTTATCTCATAGTTGATGTCACAAGTCTGTGTTGATATTCATGCGCTTTTGACTGTTACCAGGAAGGTGTTATAGCTTCTTGCATTTAAGTTAATTTATGTCACGCACACACACACACACACACACACACAGAAAAGTTATCTAATTACTATAATCTTCAGACATATCACTCCATGATCTTCCACCAAAAGAAGAAGAAGGACCCGGGAGGGAGGATCACGTGAGGATCAATCCCCCTCATAATGTCAAGGTCTGAAGCCCTTCGATAAAGCTGTCAATAGCCATCAGCCGTCCCTCCTGCTCGCTGCCACCAGCAAAAGGCCCAATATTATGTTCCAAGTGATGAAACGTATCGACTCCCCCTCTTATGCACTGCTGGCGGCTCCTGACAACTAATATATGTAAGAGGTTCTGCTGTCGATGACGCCCCAAAATATATCAGTTTTGAGGAGCGTAACTTAATATATTTGGCCTTAATATTTCTCACTCCCGCCTCAGACCTCAAGAGTCTTGTAGTCACAGACGAATATTTTAATGTATTATGGAAACTTTCAGCTAATGAGGAAGGTCTGCAGACTATCACAGACACTTAGAAATAGTTGTGGAGACTCTCAGAACTTAATAGGTATTTCCAGGAAGCTGTGGACACTAGTGGTGGTTCCCAGGAAACAAGAGAGGTTTCCAGCAACTGACGGTCGATGTTGAAGGTTTCTAGTGACTCGTGGAGGTTTCAGTAAGTGTCGTCTCTCAGGGGGTTTCCGGTAAGTGTTAAATCATCCAGTAATTATAACTAACGCTTATTATCTCAGTATTTTGTTCAGTCTCGTTCAAAATCTCATAAACGAATAAATCTAAACACGGAACGAAAAAAAAAAAAAACCACCTGAAGTTCACGTAATTAGTTTTGAAAATGAACCCCGAAATAAGCTTATCCTATTTCACCCGTTAATTGTTAATTACCCAATTCCTCTAAAGTCTTGATACAAATTTTCTACTTTGTGATGTTCAAATTACTTCGCTAAATCAGTCAGGCGCGTTAACTCTTATTTCCAGACAAATCTTTTTTTTTTCGTCCACCAAAATATTCGTCTTATTAAGTATTTTTGTCGAATATTTGATAGAGTTCAAAGTCTCAACAAATGTGGTTCCAAATACGTTAATTCACCTCTCGGACCTAAGTAGTTATATTTCTTGCAATAATTTTTTGTTAATGACAATACCGGCAACAAATTGATCCTTCTAGGAACTAAGAGAAACTACAGTGGGAGGCTGTTAAGGGTTGTGGGAGGCTGTTAGAGGCTGTGGGAGGCTGTTAGAGGCTGTGGGAGGCTGTTAGTGGCTGTGGGAGGCTTCTTTCCTGTATAAAGGCTGTTCTCTGCTGTAATGGTTATGGGAGTATGGGAGTTTTGGGGTAGGGAATAATGGGAGTTTTAAAATACAGATGTATGGGAGTGTGTGTGACTGTGGAACTATGGGAGTATGGTAGAGTGTGCGTGTGGAAATGTGGCAGCGTGTAAGTAGGGGAGCGTGTAACTGTGAATGTGGGAGCGTGTAGGTGTGGGAGCATGGGAGCGTGTAACTGTGGAAGTGTGGAGCATTGGGAGTGTGGTGACTGAGTACAGTAGGATACATACCTGAGAGAGAGAGAAGTGATGTGATGTGATGTGATGTGACGTGACGTGACGTGACGTATGGTGAGGTGAGGTGACGTGTTGTGAGAGGAGTCGCGTCGCGTCACTTGACCAGGAATTCCTGTTCTTTGTAAGTCAAATACGACGCAGTTTTTTTTTCTACCTCAGTGAGATACATGAGTGGTACAGTGACATACAGCAGGAGTACAGTCATATACAGCAGTGGTACAGTCAGCCAACAATAGTATAATACAAGGAAGTGCAAAAGTCTGAAGTACAAATTTTGTCAGGTACATCAAGTTCCACTGATTTTTTTTGTATATAAATTTATTTGATAACAACGCCACGTACATCCTTAAATATAACTAGGGTTGTAGACTTGTATTAGAGTTATAAACAAAACCATTCAGGTCAGCAGGTCTGTAGTTAAGGTCAAATATGAGGTGGTTCAGGTTGTTCCTCCGTCAAGTACGACTCCATATATCGCTTTTATTAACACTTGAAAACAACTTTACACTGGGATCAAATCTGTAGCTCTCCGGCCTCTCATTTTACACGGAGAATGGGAGAACAATGGCATATATTTTGTTTCATCATGTCAAAAATATTTTCTCATTCGGAAAAGTTGTTGTACGGGAGGGGGAGGAAAATCGCTGGAAAACTTACTGATCCTTCGCTATTGTAAGCTATTTTCACCTATGGTCCCTATTCCCTACCCCTCTTTGCCACTCCGAGCCACAATACTCGAACAAAATCCCCAACGATCGAGAGAAAAATTGACCCTTAATCCTCCCCGCTTGTGTTTTGTTTACCTTTGGGGGGGACTGACATGACGCTCGTATTCCAATTTTTTACATCCTGGTCTCCGAGTTATGAATCTTTCTTTCTCCCTCTCTCTCTCTCCCTCCCTCTCTCTCTCCCTCTCTCCCTCTCTTTCCCTCCCTCCCTCCCTACCCTGTGTGGTAACTCAATCCTGCCTTCTTTGGTATTCATAGAGTGTTAGATTTTTTTTATAATATTAGACGGTGGATACAATGACGATACGCTCTGAGGTGTAACACTGACTGGTGAAGACGTCTGGGTATATAGTCAGTTGAGTCTCCAGGGTAAAGAGTGTGTGTGTGTGGGTATTCTTAATGCAGTCGCGATAATCACCATTTTTTTGTACTCACCATAACCATCATCACTATTCATAACACCATCACCATCACCATAACAACTATTACAACCACAACCTCACACTCCACAACTACCGCCACTCACGTCACACTGTTCCCTAATCTACTTCACGTTACGATATCATGATAGTTCCACGTAATATTCTTTGGGAGGGAACAATGAGTTATGTGAGAGGAGATCTTACTTTACCCGGTGAAGAGATGAGGACCGGGGAATAAAAGAGGGAGAATGAGTGAAAGAGAGAAAAAGAGAGAAAGTGATTGAGAGAGAATGAGGATAAAGAAAGAGGAGGGACAAAGAAAGAGAGTGAGGTAGGGAAAAGGTGGGTGACAGACAGACAGACAGAGAACTGGGATAAAGAAAGAAGAGTTAGACAGAGAGAAAGGAAAGGAAAGAAATGAGTGTACAAGAGAGAGAGCGAGAGAGAGAGAATTTAACAAACTCTTAATTGTTCCTCTCACTTCATCAAGAGGTCAAATGGTAAATAAATTAACTGAGAACTAATCATCTATTCTTTTTCCAATAAACCAATCACTGACGACAATAACAACAACAACAACTAAGAAACTACCAATCAACACCTCTCTTTTTTTATGCATCCAATCAGCAAAGTTCTGTCTCCATCTGTGTCTCATCAGCGAGCACTCTTTTTCTTTCCAGCCAATGAGTTAGCTTCAATTATTTTTATCACCAATCAGAGAGCTTTATTTATTTTTATCACCAATCAGAGAGCTTCATCTATTTCTTCACCAATCAGGGAGCTTCAACTATTTTCATCAACCTTTTTTTTCTTACAACCAATCAGCAGACTCTCTTTTTCTACTACCAATCAGATACTACCCTATTTTTGTACGACCAATCAGCAAACTTCTTTTTTTTTGTATACTGCCAATCATCAACTATTTCCTCACTATAATATGAAATCATTAAACAATCAGATTTATTTATCTTCTGGAATCTTTATCACTTAATTGTTATTATTCACAATCTTTATCATATTTTCTTTCACCTAGATATACACACTAAATAAATAACTAGGCTTTTTTAATATCAACAATAAATTATGTAAAAAACTATTCATGCAAAATATACTTGTCTATTTAATTGTCTTTTAACCCATAAGAAAATAGCTTCATGTATCTGTATAAGTAATAAAGTTTTGAATCAAGATATATGTTGCATTTCACGACCACCCACACCATTCAACCAGTGAAGGAGTGACGTCACAGCAATAACATTAAACTACTCATTAGGTTACTTGATTATTGTTGTTTTAGACACGTACTGTACAGCCTTAACTACCAAGATTATTCAACATAGTTCGTAGTTTCTTTAAAAGATAATAACCACTCTTAATTGAACGAGTAATATGTATCATAAATGTAATAATTATTCACTGTGATATTACCGTAATGTAATATTGACCCTAAATGTAATAGTTACCTTAAATGTAATATAATCTTTAACTATATTATCCCTAAACTTAATATTACCCTTTAGTGTAATATCATCGGTATGTATAGTACAAACCTTTTATTTTATAATACTCTTAAATACAATAGCGTCAATAAAGTGTATTATCATCTTTTAATGTACTCCCACAGTTACAAGCTCCCATGCTCCCACACCTACACGCTCCCATGCTCCCACACCTACACGCTCCCATGCTCCCACACCTACACGCTCCCATGCTCCCACACCTACACGCTCCCATACTCCCACACCTACACGCTCCCACATTCACAGTTTTCATGGATTTAACATTTTGAGCAAATACATAGAGCAAACTCAAACCAACTTTTTGGTCTCAAAATATGGCGGAACGGGAACAAGAGCCGCCAGCTGATCCACGACCTGAAACTCAGTCAGATCTATAACGGGTCTGTAGCCTCCAGGAGGGAAGCTGGTGGCTCTTGAGAGTTTACATCAAAAGTTGGATTATCGATGCAGGCTTGTAACCTAGGGAGGGGAGGGCAGAACTTGTAATCTAGGGGGGCGAGGCTTGTAACCTAGGGAGGGCGAGGCTTGTAACCAGGGTAGGGGGGAGGGGCGAGGATTGTAACCTAGGGAGGGGGGAGGGGCGAGGCTTGTAACCTAGAGGGGCTAGTAGTAATCCCCCAGAGGCACTATAATAACAAGATGCCGGAACTATCGTGTTAATATATTGAGACCTTTGTACCTGTCGAGAAATTTTTATCATCTGAGACAGAGTTAGTCATTTTAGGAGTGAAGGTAGTGTAGTGAAGGGTCGTGTACACATCTATATAGTATAATTGCGTTATATGTGATTATAGACAACAGCGGTGTTTATTTATTTGACTGATATTGTTTTTTGGGGGCATTGAAAATTACTATCATCCTCACTTACACAAATTAATATTATTATCATCATTATATTTAATAGTAGCAGTATTGTTTGATAACTGTGTATTGGATGTATTGCATATAAAGTAGATGATATAGTGTAGATATCCAGTATAGTGTACATAGTGTCGTGGGTGTGGTAAAACCTTAAGCATTACACTCTGTGACCCCGGGAAGCTAAGTAATGAAACGTGGCAGCTTGTGACCGTAGACTTTATTGTGTTGGCAGATACCCTCCACATATTCTTTGGCGTGTCATATTGGCCACAGTTCTAATAGCTCTCGGTCTTAATAGCCTTCAGTATTTGTAGACTAGTGTTTAAAAAGGCCTCAATTATAATTGGACACACACACACACACACACACACACGAGAGAGAGAGAGAGAGGTAATGTGGCATAACTCTCACTATATCAGTACCTGCAGTCAACTTAGATGCCATATGCACTGTATATGAGTTGTAGACACGCACAGTCATATAGGAAGGAGTCACACCCCCGTCCTCTGAGCTAAAAAATTCCAAACACGACTTAATCTTCACTCTGAATACTTTCACTTTTCTTGAGACTGTTCCTGATACCTCCGTAGAAATCCACATATCCCCCCCTCTCCCTCCTTCCCTGAAACCTGAGCTGGTCATTAAGATTGTGGCTAATTAAAACTGGGGACTTGTTAGGATTTAGTTGGTTTAGGGTCAATTAGGATTGAGTTCCATTTGCCAAGTCAACCAGATTGTGTATCTACCACTGGACGTTCACTGGAAAGAGATGAATAATTTTAAAACACAATAAGATTTTTGTTTACTTTTATTTTTGTGGCAATTGAACTCAAACGTCAATAAATAATAATACCCAACGATTTCACACTAGTTGAGCGTATTAAACTACTCCCCCTTTTAGTTAGTTAAAATAAATCAATAATTTATGTCAAGTTTTGTAAGAAATAGAAACGCAGTGGTAGCGTGAGGTAATCCGATCACCATGTAATAATCCCGGGCCAACTACTGGTGTGTGGAACATAAGTCTTGAGAAATGTGATTCGTGGCGGCTAATATTTTCCCCGACACCTCTTGAGAGTTTATTTATTTCCCTTAACTGTGAATTACTATCATTTCTCTTTTTTGCCTTTTCATACATTTGATATTTTACTGATATTTAAACTAAGGATATTTTTTAATTTTATTTTTTTAATAATTTTGTATTATTTTTTTTTACTATTTTTATTTTTTTATGAATAATTATAAATCTCAATTTTTTTCTTAAGTTTAATTTCATTCCTTATATTTTATTTTTTTTTAAGTAGAGTTAAGTTTTTTGTGATAATATATAGGCCAAAATGTCTTGTCATTGAGTAAATAAATCGCTGTTTTATAGGTGTAAAGTCACTATTCTAAAGATGTTAAACGATTAATTTGTTAAAACGACATTCTCAAAGGGTTAAACCATCATCCATAAAAAGTCAAACCATCAATTTCAAAGGGTTAAACCATCGTCTTCAAAGAGTTAAACCATCGTTCTCAAAGGGTTAAACCATTGTCATCAAAGGTTTAAACCATCGTCCTCAAAGAGTTAAACCATCGTCCTCAAATATCTAAACCATCACCATCAAAGATTTAAACCATCGTCATCAAAAAGTTAAACCATCATCATCAAAGATTTAAACCATCATCATCAAAGAGTTAATCGTTTACCTTCAAAGTATTAATACATTTTTTATACAAATAATTTACATCAATATAAAAAAAACTAAATATTTTATCGCTGCTTCAATTAATTGTCAACAGTAATCCGGAACCAGACCCGGAAATAACCCCCCCCCCCCACACATATCTTATTATATAACTAAAACCTCGGGGGTGTGGTCCAATTAATTCCGGTTTATGTTACAGGTAGGATACATTAATTAGAGGTCTTACATTAATTACCTCCTGTGTTTTTTCCCCCTTGGATTTGTTCACCCTCCTGCTCTTCCCCCTCCTCCTCCTCCTCTTCCTCCTCTTCTTACTCCTCCTCCTCCTCCTCTCTTCCATTTCCTCCTCCTCCTCCCCTCTTCCTCTTCTTTCCTCCCCTCCTCCTCCTCCTCCTCCTCCTCCTCCTCCTCCTCCTCCTCCTCCTCCTCCTCCTCTTCTTCCTCCTCCTCCTCCTCCTCCTCCTCCTCATCCTCTTCTTTCCTCCTCCTCCTCCTCCTCCTCCTCCTCCTCCTCCTTCCTCCTCCTTCCCCTAGTGTTTATTATCTGATTATTTCCTCATCTCCAAAAACGTTCGCTGTCAGGGAATAAAATTAGAGTAGAGAAAAAATAATGATGAGTTGATTGAAAGTTATGTGTAAGATATAGACATTTTTTTTTCTATATTAACTAAATGGTTTTATAGGTTTATAATTATAACTGGACCACCTGAAGACAAGTCATCTTTACCTAACCTAACCTAACCTAACCTAGTAACCTAACCTAGTAACCTAACCTAGTAACCTAACCTAGTAACCTAACCTCAGCAGCTCAACCTTATTTAAACCTAACCATATTTAACCCTAATCTAAAGTGATAATTTATCTATATCCCAATGTGAAATAAACTAAGGATGAATAATCTTCAAGTGATCATTATAAGATTTTTTTTTCACTATGAACGAAATTGTGGTACTTGACAACCTCTCTCTCTCTCTCTCCCTCCCTTAGGTTAGGTTAGGTTAGGTTAGGTTAGGTTAGGTTAGGTTAGGTTATAAAAAAACAACACCACTATGACTGGGAGATAATTTGACCAACTCAACACCCTCTATTACACGAGCTACGTATGGTAATGGACCTTGCATGTTAATGAACTCTGGATCATAAACACGACTGGAGCAGCACACAGAATAAGTACGTGTCCTGGCGCTCATTCACAAGGTTTACTTAATACTGTAAACGACCAAAATATGCATGAAACTCTTGTACGCTACTTATTTATACTAATGGAACAAAGTGGAATTTTTTGTCTATTACGTAAGGAGATTTTTTTTCTATAAACTTCTGTTTAAGTTACCTTTTGGAGTTAATACATCCAGTAGGAAGGCTTTTGTTTTAAGGTAAATTTTGTTTTGGTTTTAGATTTGTATTTGTGTGTTTTTGTTAATTCGTATTTGTTACATGAGTTTATGTCTATCTATCTGTCTTTATTTATTTATTTTCATGGTGTTTGTGTGTGTACGTGTGTTTTTACTAATTATCCAGCTTTATAGTTCAACATGTGATGGTCGGGTTCTTTATACACACACACACACACACACACACACACACAGGCATCCCTTTCTCTACCCTTGAATAAAAAAAACTAACACAATAAAACAGGTAGACTCACGGGAGCCCTTTGACAGTATTTTATCAACATGACACTTGTTCTTCTCGACAGCCTGGACACGAGCACTCCTGTACATCCATTCTCACAAGTTTTATCACTGGGACCCCAAAAAATCTGGCACTCTTAGCCCCAAAACCTACCCCTATTGAGGTTTAACGACGGTCTAGGGGTACAAAACGAATCTAACGTAACTGGTCGTTTATTATTTTATTACAGTTGAGAGGTGGAAGGGGAGGAGGAGAAGAGGAAGGGGGGAAGAGAAGAGGAGGAGGAGGAGGAGGATGCGGAAGTCTGATATTCATTGTAAAAGTTAAATTGCTGGGAGGGGGAAAATATTTTTCACCTCGAGGAATACTGGCAACCGTGATAGATATTTGGAGGCAATAATTATGTATCCTGTACAATATTCGGGAATAATACTCACTTATGGATAATATTTCAGGTATTTAAGCCAATATTCTTAACCCAGACGTAATATTTGGACACCTTGAGTATTATCACGACTCTGGGAGGTAATATTCTTAACCCAGACGTAATATTTGGACACCTTGAGTATTATCACGACTCTGGGAGGTAATATTCTTAACCCAGACGTAATATTTGGACACCTTGAGTAATATTATGACTCTGGGAGGTAATATTCTTAACCCAGACGTAATATTTGGACACCTTGAGTATTATCACGACTCTGGGAGGTAATATTCTTAACCCAGACGTAATATTTGGACACCTTGAGTATTATCACGACTCTGGGAGGTAATATTCTTAACCCAGACGTAATATTTGGACACCTTGATTAATATCACGACTCTGGGAGGTAATGTTCTGTTTCTTGTATATTATATTTAACTTAGTAATACGTTTCAGGGTCTTGGGTGTGACAGGTGGATTCTAAAGGGTATGAACTAAGTCCCTCTAATCATGAAAGCTAAAATGTATGTTCTCCCAATCATGAAAGCTAAAATGTATGTTCTCCCAATCATACAAGCTATAATTTATGTTCTCCCAATCATAAAAGCTATAATTTAAGTTCTCCCAATCATAAAAGCTATAATTTATGTTCTCCCCATCATAAAAGCTATAATGTCAGTTCTCCTAATCATGACAGCTATAATGTAAGTTCTCCCAATCCATAAAAGCTAAAATGCAAGTCCCCCAATCATGAAATTCTCCCTCCCCCCTCCCTCTCATCCCTTCACCCCTCCCAGACAACATAATGTGGTTTTCAAATATAATTCGGTATAGATAATTCTGAATTCCTGTTCCGGGATTTTTTTTCTCATTCATTTAAAAAAAAAAGGTGTATGGTTTGATATTATCTCTTTTTATATCTAGTGGATGATGCGTATGTTTGTCTAGATTAAATTGATAGGTTTTTTATAATGGGATCATCGTATAGGAAGTTTGATAATAGATAAGAGATGGTTTAGTGTACTGTCTCTTCCCCACCATACAAGATGTTAATATTCTCGTGGACATTAAGCAAAGATATCAATAGGTGGTAACTAAAAACCTGGTCACTCATGTTGGACACTCATGTTGGTCACTTATGTTGGTCACTTATGTTCGTCACTTATGTTTGTCACTCATGTTCGTCACTCATGTTGGTTGCTCATGTCGGTCACTCATGTCGGTCACTCATGTTGGTCACTCATGTCGGTCACTCATGTCGGTCACTCATATCGGTCACTCACATCGGTCACTCATTAACCACAATTTAAAAACAATCTATACTTGTCATCTCTTATAACATCTTCACGCGGCACTGAACCAACAACATCAGGTATCAACAATTTAAATAATCCAGGTATAATTTCTTTTGAGTTTCATCCTCCTCTTCCACCTGCCTCACACCTCACCCAGGAAGGATGACTCTCTCTTGACCAGATATCTCCCTCTACCTCTCTCTATCTCTCTATCTCAAGGCCTAAAGAGATAAATGTACCTGTCAACAGATAAATTAAGAAAGAGACGGGAAATTGCAACTGTTACTAATTCACAGAAGAAGGTTGGTAGAGACTTGGAGGAGAGGACAGTGAGACATTCAGAAGAGGAGGAAAATAAACAAGGTTTGGTTTGGTTAGGTTAGGTTTGGTTAGGTTAGGTTAGGTTTAGTTTGGTTAGGTTAGGTTAGGTTTCGATTGGTTTAGTTTGATTAGGTTAGGTTAGGTTAGGAATTTTCATTATTTCCTTCACTCCTCCTCCTCATTTATCTGCTCGTGCTCCCTTTCTCTGCTTCTTCTTCATCTTCAAGTAAATATCCTTTCCAAGCTTTTCTTATTTCCTTCTTTCCCCCCAACAATTATCTTTCCATCTCACTTCGCTGTATTTTACTGTCTCTTCCATCTCTCGTTCTATCACTATTTTCTCTCCTCCTCCTCCTCCTCCTCCTCCTCCTCTTCCTCTTATGCCTCTCCACCCCTCCTCTCTCTTAACACTCTCTCTGTCTTTTTTGTTTTATCTATTTCACTTTTATGTCTTTCCAAACAACCAATACTTCTCTGTTTCTCTCTGTTTCCCCCCTCTCTATCTTCTATCTCTCCTCCTC
This sequence comes from Homarus americanus, assembly GCF_018991925.1. Classification (NCBI taxonomy): domain Eukaryota; kingdom Metazoa; phylum Arthropoda; class Malacostraca; order Decapoda; family Nephropidae; genus Homarus; species Homarus americanus. Next base: position 6,605,198 of record NW_024733734.1, read on the forward strand.
CCTTATCTCTCAATTCCTTCTCTATGTTACCATCTGTGCCTTCTTTCTCCTTTCTATTCCTCCTCTCCATCATTATCTTTTATTGTTCTTTCACTTATTCTTTCCTCTCCTCTCTCTCCTTCCTACGGTTTATTCATCACTTCTCTCACCTCATTTTTTTCTCCTCTTCCTCCCTTCTTCTCCTAATCGCCTCTTTCCTTCCATTCTCCCTACCTCCCTTTCTTCTCCATCTTCTCTTCCTCTTCCTGTTCCTCCTTTCTTTTTTCCCTATATCCCTTCCACTTCTTCTTGCTCCTTCTCTTCCTTTATCCTCCTTGTGTATTAATACATTCTCAACCCCCCCCTCTTCTCCCCCTCTCCCCCTCTCCCCCTCTTATGCTAAACCTCAGCCTCTCATCTCCTTATCTCCATTGTGTGATCCCCTCCTCCCCTCCCCTACCCACTCCCTCCATCCCCCTCACCCCTCCCCATCCCTCATTTAGTATGCACGGAGAACATTAGACTTTTTCATTATAACATACAAGAGCTACTGTGTCGTCATCACTCTCACTCTCACTATCCCTCTCACTCTCACTCTCACTCTCACTATCCCTCTTCCTCTCACTCTCACCACCCCTCTCACTATCACCCTCTCATTTCCTCTACCACTCATCTTACCTCGTGTTGTCTCATTACTAAAAAATATCTCCATAACCAAAGCTCATATTTTTTTTCTAAAGGAACCTCGCGTAGTTCCTTAAACTTCACCTGTTTTCTAATATTAATTATTATATATATATATATATATATATATATATATATATATATATATATATATATATATATATATATATATATATATATATATATATGAGTATTCCTTCCAAAATAAACTAAAAATTCATCAGTATATATAAACCGGCGAGACTAAGCTTATCATTTATCACCCCAATATGTTTTTTTTTTCATTTTCAAACACACAAAATAAGAAAAACATTCCCAGCCCTTCAGTGTGTAATCCATTTTGTAGTCATGACGTAGTGGAGAGAATTACAGGTCTCTACGATACAGTGAAAGCTGTAATATGTTGTGTAGGTGTGTAGGATACAGTTGGTGTCAGTGGGAGAGTGTGTAGGTGTGTAAGATTCAGTGAGTATTGTTGACGGAGAGAGTGAGAAAGAGGGGGATAAAGCTCTCTCTCTCTCTCTCTCTCTCTCTCTCTCTCTCTCTCTCTCTCTCTCTCTCTGTGTGTGTCAGGTTTTGAGCGAGAGTTCGTGCTCCGCCTTACACCTGTGGTCACGTTACCCTATCAATCAAGACGGCCCCCACATCTCACCTGAGGCTACTGTGCCCTTGGAAACTCTTTTCTTGCCACAGCCTCCCTCCATAGCCACCCTTCACTGCCTCCCTCCATAGCTAGTCTCCATCATTTCCACATAATCTCCTTCAATAACTTCCCTCCGCAGCCTCCCTACACAGCCTACCTTCACACCTTCCCTTCACTGCTCTCCATCACACCAGGAAGATATGACAGGTGTGTTCTGAGTACATCTTTTTCCCATATATTGAAGATTTTACAAGTTTTTCCTCTTCAAAATCAAACACGTAATGGTTTAATCCTTAACCAGAGTGACGTATATGGGATATATTCGATTCCCTTATAATCTTCAAGGTATTAGGATTTTTATGGTTTGATTGGGTTTTATTGCCTTACCATACCTGAAGATAGTGCGCCACCGAGATCAAAACAAATCCTTGGACATTAAACAACAATCCGGAGAGCTTAAGGACCAGACATAAAATCACGATAGAAATCTGAATTAGGGCGACATTATATGAAATGAGAATATGCAAATGTTTACAGGGAAATGAAATGGGACAATCTGAAATTAAGTGAAGTAAGATGGACAGGTTTAAATAGCATTAAGTAGAGAAGAATATCGTTTTCGATATATAAATGGTAAAACCCAGGAAAAAGTTACCCTGTTATTTGAAGAGATATTAGGTTAAAGTCTCCCTTCACAAGTCCCTTTGTCTGCTTCTCTGATACAGCCTCTCACCAACCCTCAATGTCTCACATCTTATCATCAAAAGTTCTTCTGCCACACACAGGTCTTAGTAAACGTGATAGATTAAACTAGAGGCTGTTTTGGCAGAACTATTTTAAGATGTTTCGGAGATATTCTGTCAGATTCCCTCCACCTGACGAAGATCACCTGTGGGATGGATGGTGGTCAAATTTTTTTATTTATTTGTTTTCGTCAGACTAAACTATGAGGATTAATGAATAATGGAATATCCCAAACACCAGTTTTTATGTATACCTAACACAAGAAGGAATGTATGGAAGTACAACAGAGTCACACTACGACCCATGATGGATGGCGTGACATAAGCGGACATAAAAACTATCCATTGTCTTCTCAAGAGGTAAGAGTACAATAAAACTTTTCCAGCTGCCAAAACTGTCGACAAGCGGCGCACTTCAGAAGATTTATTACCCCAGAATAAAAGAATGAAGTCACGAAACCAGGTATTGTGCATTAAATATTAACCTCGAGAGAACAGTAAGTCAAATCATCAGGAAAAGTCAACTGTAATTACAATAAATTCAGCCTTATGTTTATTGGGATTAACATCGTCAGGAATGAACGTGAATGTTGCCAGAGTTTTCCAAGGAACGTTAAGCTGTGTTGATGGAGAGACTTAGCTCAGTAAGGCGTCAAAGTGAATCTAGTGAGACTGAATAATGTCGGAGGTGCGTTGATTTGGCGGTGGTGGTGGCGGCGGTGGTGGTAGGGCAGTGGTGGAGGTTAGACATTGTAGATGCAGACAGGTGATGTTGTGACTTGGAAATGAAGCTTGATAACTGGTGTTTGTCACTGGCTTAGGGCGGCGGGTCCTGGGTCCTTAATCAGCATTTTCTCTGAACGGAGATGTGACCGAGGACGTCCAGGATTTAGTGATCTTATCCATATGACGCATATATATATATATATATATATATATATATATATATATATATATATATATATATATATATATATATATATATATATATATATATATATATATATATATATATATACGACACAAAACTTTCTCATAACTATTTATGAAGATAAGAAAGTTTTTCAAGAGTTGGTAAGAATTAATGTCACCACAAATGACGACACTGGACCTCTAATTACCACTTGAGAAAATATATTTTTTTCGACAGTGAGTCGTGTGAGAGAGGACGACCTCGTTACTAAATGTAAAACTATATTTTTTTAAGATGAATCATGAAGACAAAAAATATATTCTTCAACACCTTACATTTTTTAGCGTCATTACCAAATACGAAAAGCTAAGAAGTCTAAGAATGTGTGTTATCACAGACGACAACTTGTCATCAGAGAGGCCCTTACGATGCCGCCATTAACACGGGGTCACGCTCCTGGGGTCAAACAGAGTCAAGGGTTAGGGGTTATTCGCTCGGCTTTATGAGGTCATATCAGTTGTTGAAAGTTGAAATTATACTGTTTTAGTGTGTGTGTGTATGTGCGTGCGTGCGTGTGTGTGTGTGTGTGTGTGTGTGTGTGTGTGTGCGTGTGTGTGTGTGTATGTGTGTGTGTGTGTGTGTGTGTGTATAATATAACAGTGTTTTAGCTGTCATCAACATAGACGCGTGGTAGTAGCACTGTGCAGTGAGTGACCCGCTATAGTTCTGAGGACCTCTGCTCGAAAGTTATATCCGGTCGTCTTTTGTCATTCTTCTTTCTTCTTTTTCTTCTTCTTCTTCTTCTTCTTCTTCTTCTTCTTCTTCTTATTATTATTATTATTATTATTATTATTATTATTATTATTATTATTATTATTATTCTTTATCTTTTTTCTTTTCCTTTCATTTTCCTTTTCTTCTTTTCTTCTTCTCCCTGTTGTTTTTGTTCTTGTTCATCTCCTTTCTTCTTTCTCCTTTTGTCTTTCGTCTTTCGTCTTCTTAGTATAAGTAGTAGTAATAGTATTAGTAGTAGTAGTAGTAATAATATTAGTAGTAGTAGTAGTAATAGTATTAGTAGTAGTAGTAGTAATAGATTTAAAAATATTAAATAAAACAATAAGACAACGCTACTACCACGCGTCTATGGTAATGACAGCTAAAACACTGCTATATCACACACACACACACACACACACACACACACACACACACACACACACACACACACACACACACACACACACACACACACACACACACACACACACACACACACACACACACACACACACACACACACACACACACACACACACACACACACACACATGTAAAGTGTATATGGGGTGGTGTAGTATGTAGCACACCACCCACCCACCCACCCACTTGTGAGGTGTATTAGGGCGGCGGGCGTTGATGGATCACCACTCACACGCAGACTGATGACTCGAGCGATTCTTAGCAACACTTTACACTAGACCCAAAATATTTCAACGTGATCCTCACCCCTCTCCATCACGACGCTGTCCCTTCATATACCTTCTTCAGGAATAATGAAGAAGTGAAAGAGTATTGAAATATATATATATATATATTGTATAAAGTGGGTATACTTTGTGTGTGTGTGTGTGTGTGTGTGTGTGTGTGTGTGTGTGTGTGTGTGTGTGTGTGTGTGTGTGTGTGTGTGTGTGTGTGTGTGTGTGTGTGTGTGTGTGTGTGTGTGTGTGTGTGTGTGTGTGTGTGTGTGTGTGTGTGTGTGTGTGTGTGTGTGTGTGTGTGTGTGTGTGTGTGTTTTAGCATGCAAATTATAGAGAAATATTCCCTCTATGCCACCAACCTCCATCGAATTCTAAAAGGTATGAATTTCTATTGGCTATCTGTTGTCCACAAGCCTAAATTAAAGGTTATTGGACGTGTTGCTTTCACCTATAGGAGAAGCATCTGTGAAATGGGTAGAGATTCAGATTTTTTTTTCTCTATAATATTTGTTTTTCCTTTTTTTGTGTCTGAAGAGTTTAGATTTGGTTGGGTTTGGGTTCGGTTGGGTTTGGTTGGGTTGGGTTGGGTTTGGTTGGGTTGGGTTGGGTTTGGTTGGGTTTGGTTAGGTTTGGGTTTGGTTGGGTTTGGTTGGGTTTGGTTAGGTTGGGTTTGGTTAGGTTGGGTTTTCTTCTACTTCAATGCTACTCTGCCCTGTAACCCAACCTAATCACAGAAATCATCGTTCACACATCAATAAACAAACTCAGAAACCATTTAAGATATCATGCATCTAAATGGGAAAAATTTAAAACTGTCTGATCTACATGTCAATTTTGTTTACCATACATGAATCTATTATTAAATGCGTTGTTTACAAAATAAATAGAAATCTCGAATATTAATCAGACTTTTTTTTCAGTACTCACATGAAAAAAAATGTTCCCTGAATCCTCTAACAACATCAATATGGTAATTTGGTTTATGTTACGTAAATCTTTTGCTTTGTTATCAGTTTCTATATCAAATAATTTATAAAAAAAAACACTGATTTCTCTCTTCTTTCATTACTATTGAATGTTGATGAATGTTACGTAAAACACAAGAATGTAGAGACACTTTAATACATCCAGTGGAATAATTATTAATTAAATATGAACTCTGTATTAATTAATAAAAAACTCTATTATGATTTTATTTTATCTTTACACAGCAGGAACGTGTTATTAAATAATTGACTGATTTAACACATTAACTGTAGCATAATATATATATTCTCTCTCTCTCTCTCTCTCTCTCTCTCTCTGTCTGTCCATCCGTACGTCCGTCCGTCCGTTTTCCAATAGCCATTTCACTACCACAACACACCTTCCTATAACCCCCCAAACAACTTTCCGATAAAATGGAACATATCTACTTGCAGTGTACCACCTACTACCTCCTACTACCACTCACTGTCGCCCATATCCCTCGATCAGCCGCCGTGGTTGTGAAGCGTTGTGTTCGAGTTGTTGAAATTGTTGTAATTTTAACTCAAATATCTGAACCTATATAGACTGTAAAATATATGACGTTATTTGGTTATTTCGATGCTGGGGGCCATTTAAGAAAGGGATTTACACAATGGAAGGAATTTTACAGCAAGGAGTAGGCTTTTTTTTTGTACAGCTAAGGGTATATTACAACAAAGAATATTTTATAGCTTGAGAAATGAATAACAATGTAGCTTTATAGCAATATTTCCACGTAAGGGCATTTTATATAGGAGAATTTCACAGCCAGTGCATTTTACAAGAGTGGAATTTCACAGCGAGGGGTATTATACAGTAGTGGTATTTAAAATCAAGGCAATTATTTGACACATGATTTTCAGCAGAGTGGTTTTATTGCAATGAGTGTTATATAGCAATCGTTTCACAGTAAAGCCATTTTATATAGCGTACAACTACTATACCAACACACACGCATATATAAACTCCAACACACACACACACACACACACACACACACACACACACACATGTATGTCTAGCAAAATAGGGAACATTGCGAAATAACTATAATTTCTCTCGAAAATTCCATCCTAACCTAACCTAACCTTTCAGATATTGTGATAATGTTATGTTTGTAAACGTAGTCTTAAATAAAATATAGAATTTTTTTTTACATTGAAATAATTTCCCTTTCAGATATATTGATAATTTAAGGTAATTCCTATTTGGTAAAAACGTAATTTTTGTTCCATGCATTAATTGGAGGATTGTGTGTGTGTGTGTGTGTGTGTGTGTGTGTGTGTGTACATTCTCTAACACTGATCTCCGTCACAGGACAACACAGTCGTCACTACAAGAGTAACATAGCACATAGAGTAACACAACATAACACATGGAGTAACACAACACAGTACATGGAGTAACGCAACACATGAAGTACTTTGGTACATAAAGTAACAGGTTAGAGCAATATTTCAAAGTAGCAATATCACATAATTATAACATCAAACTAACACAAAGTTACTTAATTACAATACCGTATAATTACATTATTAGAGGCCAGGCAATGCAGTAATATTTATCAATAATATTCATAATTACATTACATATGATTTATAATATATTATTTCCGTATAACTTCAATATTATATAAGAATAGTTTATAATTATATTGTTGTATGATTGCTATAATTTATTAATATACAGTAATACATTCCTATTCCTATTATATCACTGTCATACAACATACACAATTATATAATACAGTAGTGGACATAAAGTGACTACTATCTCATCTGTTGAAGACGTGATAGGTTTTGGGACACTGAAATATTACCACTGGGGCTCAAGGGAGAGAGAGAGAGAAACAGATGGAGAAATAGAAATTAGAAAACGTGTGAGAAAGACTATCACCAATCATTTCCACCATCACCGTCCCCTCACCACACTACCACACCCACCACCACCACCACCACCAGTGAACCTCCAGCTTGAATTATAGAGATCAATTGGACATAATCTATCCAGCTGTGACTAATAAACACACCATACCATAAAGCTTGACCAAGGTGTTGTGAAATACCTGGAAGACGAATGAGAACTCAGTGTGATCAACAATAGTCTCATGATTGGACAGAGAGTGTGAAGGTCAACCAATAAGGAACCAGAGACACTTGACGTCACGGTGTACCTCAGGTGGTTGTCGAGGCAATTAGAGGGTGTGATTTATTTTAATCGTTGTTTGGTGGAGAAAATAAGACTGTGTTAATTTAATTTTGTGATTGAGTGATTTTAACAGCAGATGACGGTAATATTAACAGAATATGGCGGCAATAGACGGTAATATTAACACCATTACTGTACAAGACTTTAGGGCTGATATCTTTTCAAACGAGACCCGAACGAGACAGATCGCTTACAATGACATTTAAAATTCTAAGAAAAATGGGAAAAATAAATCCTGATTATATTTTTATGTTGTATAATATTTCACACAGGTAAACTATAAGACTTACCTTGCTAAGTAATTATCAAACTCTAACAACGATTTTTCTTTCTTACAGAGACGTGGGGCAACATATATGCTGAAGCCACTGAAGCAAGAACAGTGATAAGCTTGAAGCCTTTGAAGTCAGAACAGAGATAAGCTTGAAGCCTTTGAATTGCAGAACGGAGATAAACTTGAAACCTTTGAAGTAAGAACAGTGTTAAGCTTGAAGCCCTTGAAATAAAAACGACGATAAGCTTGAAGCCTTTGAAGTAAAAACATTGATAAGCTTGGAGAGAAGAATGGACGTATCACCACAAAGAAGACAGGACCTGCCTTACCCCTCCGCCTGGGTCACTAACAGATGTGGCAGCAGACAGGTAAACAAAAGACTCCTCGTAATCTCTTGACGGTTGAGAATCATATCCGTAGGACAAGGGACGATATCCTTACGCCTCACACACACACACACACACACACACACACACACACACACACACACACACACACACACACACACGCCACACACATACACACACGCTTGACCACAAAAAGGTTTCTCGAAAGTGAAACGTATTTATAAGATCAACTAAAATGTTATTCGTAGTCAATATAAAAAAAGTTCAAATATAGGTCACTGTGACCTTTCTTTGATGCGTCTGTGTGAATGATTTATTAAAGTGCTTCTTTACCTGAAGGTTACGTGACTGGATGCCCATGACAGGTTGAAAAGTGTCCTAACTAATGAGCATACTCACACATACTCACACATACTCACACATACTCACACATACTCACACATACTCACACATACTTACACATACTCACACATACTCGTACACAAAAACATCACCTCAGTTTATAAGGATATTCAACACCACTTAGGAGTTAGGATCTAAATTAAGGTTTTATGTTCTAATGATGGTGGTAATAAATCAGATATATATATGTATTCCAAATTATGACACATCAATTAAATGAATTTGATTTTTTGGGGGTGAGGCGTTAAATATTCATACAGTTTTAAATTATTGTGAGAAAAAAATAATGTTGCCTTTATTGATGTTGTTGTTGTTGATGTTATTAATCTTGTTGTTGTTGTTGCAAAAGTGAGAGAGAGAGAGAGAGAGAGAGAGAGAGAGAGAGAGAGAGAGGTGGGAAGGGAGGAAAGGGAAAAGGAGAAGATTGATGGAAGAGGGAGAGGAGAGGAAGAAGAGAGTAGGAATGATAAGAGGAGAGAAAAGTAGAAGGGAGAGGAAGAAAGAGGAAGATGGGGAAGGACGAGAGAGCAGGAGAAGAGAGAGAGAGGGAAAAATAAGAAAGAAAGGAGAGAGTGGAAAGTGGAGAAGGAGAAATAGGGAGGCCGGATGACAAAAAAAGGAATCGAGAAGAAGAGATAGGCAAGAGAGAGAAAGAGAGAGGTGATGAACAGGCACACGTGAGATAGAATGAGAGAGAGAGTTATAAATAAATGAGAGAAAGAGATATAAGTGAGAGAGAAGAGAGAGAGAGAGAGGAAAGAGCAAAGGGAGAGAGGATGATCACTGGGGAGAAAGGGGAGAGAAATAAAAGAAGCGAAGAAAGTGAGATAAAGTAGAAGGGGGAAGAGAAAGATAGGGAAGAGGATGTTATAGATAAGGCACGATGATAACGAAGACTTGGGAGAGAAAGAGAGAGAGAGAGACACATTCACACGCACAAAGAGAGAGACAGACAGAGGGAGAGAAAGAGAGAGAGAGAGACACACATTCACACGCACAAAGAGAGAGACAAAGAGAGAGAAGACAGAGGGAGAAACACGCAGAGAGAGAGAGAGAGAGAGAGAGAGAGATGGGCAGTGTACGTGTAAGACTTTGTAAACGGGCAGTAAGGGCACCCAGGCTTACCGTCCACACTACCAATCCAACCCAGGACCTCCTCTTTTACAGTTTTTTACGCCACTTACACACCTCCAATGTTCTACTTACCACTTATTTACACCACATGACGTTACCTAAGATCCTATTCCTTTTTTTTTTCTTTTTTTTCTTTTTTTTGTAAGTTTGTGGGTCCCCAATTTAGTGGCATTTTACTATCGTTTAAGAATTGCTATGAAACTTGATGTTTTTTTTACACGTTGAAATGTGTATGAGGTGTTAGGTTAGGTTAGGTTAAGTTAGGTTAGGTTAGGTTAGGTTTTACTACTATTACTTTCACCACCACCACCACTCCTAAACACCACCACCACAACCACCACCACCAACCCCCCCACCTCTCACCCCCTCTATCATATACCTAACAGACGATGCTGGAGTTGGGAGCCGTTGTCATGGGAGGGGGGAAAGGGGTAGGGGGAGGGGGGAAGGAGGGGGGAGGGGAGGGGAGGGGGGGTTAAGTAAGGGGGAGGGACTCACGAAGAAATCATCCTCGCTCCCGTATTGACTTTTTCTCAGCGTGATAAACAAGGTGTATCGACCAGTAGTGATGTAGTGTTTAATATGAGTTCTCTTGACAGTAAGCGGTAAGACTAAAGATTTACTGTAGTGTTGTGAGGTGTAGTGAGGTATGGTGAGAGTGTAGTGTGGTTTTTGTGAAATATGGTTGTAGTATGGTGATGGTATAGTTAGATATAATGATGTAAAGTGAAGTATAGTGAGGTGTAATGAAGTATGGTGAGATAAAATGAGGTATAGTGAGGTGTAGTGAGATATAGTGAGAGAGTATTGTATACACAGACACGACGGAGGGCTAAAATAAAACCATCGGAACCGAAAATGGAAGTTAATTTTGTATTTTGTTTTTTATAACTTGATATTTTAAGCCTTTCACATTTTTGTTTACAAGTTTTTCATTTATGTATTAACTTTCCATTTGTGTTTGTGTATTGTTGTCTTGTAGGGGGGGGCAGATAGTCAACACGTCTGGTCTTGGTACAGTGTTACTCTCCAGGTATTGTGCACATAACTGGTTTTATCTTGGTACAGTGTTACTCTCCAGGTATTGTGCACATAACTGGTTTTATCTTGGTACAGTGTTACTCTCCAGGTATTGTGCACATAACTGGTTTTATCTTGGTACAGTGTTACTCTTCAGGTATTGTGCACATAACTGGTTTTATCTTGGTACAGTGTTACTCTTCAGGTATTGTGCACATAACTGGTTTTATCTTGGTACAGTGTTACTCTTCAGGTATTGTGCACATAACTGGTTTTATCTTGGTACAGTGTTACTCTTCAGGTATTGTGCACATAACTGGTTTTATCTTGGTACAGTGTTACTCTTCAGGTATTGTGCACATAACTGGTTTTATCTTGGTACAGTGTTACTCTTCAGGTATTGTGCACATAACTGGTTTTATCTTGGTACAGTGCCACTCTTCAGGTATTGTGCACATAACTGGTTTTATCTATAGTGACTTTCCTATAACATAAAACCAGTGATATGTATCGTCCTATTTACAATACATCAATATAATGTCTATTGTTTTACCTACAATTATGAGGTTTAAAATTATAGTACCAAAAAATTAATCGCTTATTTCGCTAACCTTACGTAACTTAACTTAGCTTACCCCTAACATAACCTAACTCAAACTATTCCTAATATAACCTAACCTACCCCTAAGATACGTTAACCTACCTGTAACATAACGTAGCATAATATATTCATAATATATCTTAAACACATCCACGGTATTTATATGTAAAATCCGGATTCATTTTCAGTTCGAGGATTTAGTATTTACCCTCACACGAACGATTTATAAACTACCACTCTGGGTAAAATAGATTCAAGGGAACATAGACAATGACTGAACACCTAAAGCTGACTATGGTTGAGGATAACAGAGGAGAGAAATAATTCATAATTATTGATTTTAAACGACAAGTACGCTTCCATATACAGTTCCTTCCTGGATTAATGGATCGAAGAGAGAAGGAATTAAACTAAACGAGCGACTAATTTGAACGAACCCACCATGGTAAGGAATAGGGAGGTAATGGAACCGAGAATGGGGTAAGTTACAAGGCAATGAACTGTGAGGGAAGGACGTTTTCAGGCCAAATGGAGGTGAATGGGACAAGTTTGAAGGCAACTGGTTAACCCACAGCGAAAGTTTTAGGGATGGTTTAAAAGATTGTTATACAGGGAAGAAGTTTATAAAGGTTAAGAGGAGTTAGATAATGGGTGATAAATGGTACAAGTTTACAAGGTATACATTGAGAACCGTGGAAGAGGAAGCAGGTGGTTAGGTTAGGTTAGGTTAGGTCAGACGAGAAAGAAATAATTAAACCTATGTCAAATTAGAGTAGTTTATATTAAGTTACATCAAATTAGGTTACTTTAGGTTACGTTAAGTTATATCAAATTAGTGTAGGTCATAGGTCATATTACAAGCACGGTGGTAAAAACTGATTGGAACTGGACAGGTGGACTTATTGTTATTATGAAAGCTAGATTATGATACGGATTATTATACAGCGTGTTGCATCCATAGCAGTAAATGGACTGTCACGCCTCATGGGACCCACACTTTGTTGTTGGACTCCAAGGACTGGCAGGTTAATACAATGGTATGATCAGTTTATTACATGATACAGTGGTTAAAGGTACAAGGACTGGTAGGTTAATACAGTGGTTAATGGTACAAGGACTGGCAGGTTAATACAGTGGTTAATGGTACAAGGACTGGAAGGTTAATACAGTGGTTAATGGTACAAGGACTGGCAGGTTAATACAATGGTTAATGGTACAAGGACTGGCAGGTTAATACAGTGGTTAATGGTACAAGGACTGGCAGGTTAATACAATGGTTAATGGTACAAGGGCTGGCAGGTTAATACAGTGGTTAATGGTACAAGGACTGGCAGGTTAATACAGTGGTTAATGGTACAAGGACTGGCAGGTTAATACAGTGGTTAATGGTACAAGGACTGGTTGATTATTTGGTTTGTTCACGATGGCACTATACCACAGGTGGATGAGATGTAGAGGGAGACAGAACTCCATGACGGTGACAAGAGACCAATTCATTTTTATTCGAGTTACTCTAATCAACTAGATAGTTACCTGAGCAATACTCCATTAGCTATTCCTTTTATGTTCGCCAGAGAGAGCGCCATTAATAGAATATAGCTTTAATAATGTTATCGTAGTTCTATTTCAAATTGTATCTAGATTTTCGTCCGTATTTTAACACACACATTGTATATATTTTGCTCAAGTTGGTACAAAAAAAAAATATATATATATTATCTTAATGTGCTCTGTTTTAGGTGTGTTTTATATTTCTGCTGTAACACACAAACAACATAATAATATGAATATCTTCGGATTTTCTATAAAAAGTAGTGCTAGCCTCACCACTCCTACCACCATCACCACTACCACTACCAACACTACGACTACCACCACTACCACCACCACCACAGCTGCACCACCACCCCCTTAAGGTCGTGGATCCTGCAGCTGTGTAAAGTTCCTGATGCGATACGGACGTCAGTGAGTGCTCCCACACACCGCTCGCTGCTCTACACCGGCCCAATAAGGAAGCATCACAAACCAGCCTCAACGCGATTGCCCGGCCATTTAATTTGGGTAGATGTGTTCACTTTAAACAATGACTCTCTCCTAGGAATGTAATCCTGCCCTCACCTTTTCCGGGGAGACTGACAGCGGACGCAGATACACGTTAGCGAGGGGCAATATTGTCAGACTCTAACTCAGGGAGACCGTGAGAGGCAGCCTCAGATACCCCGCCGGTGTGACGTGACGATGGGGAGAAATGTCTCTATGTTCTTGAAATTATTTTAATCGTCGTGAATATTGGAATACACAATTAGTTCGATATTTAGTATTTGTTGTATAAATAATGTACCATATTTAATTGATATAACCATGACTACAAACGGGTTGATTATTTCCTTAAACGGATCAAACGAAGATTATCCCAACTGATTATTTCACATAATGATTAACCAACTCCACACTACCAGGAAGGTTAGGTTAGGTTAGATCAGGTTCGGTCAGGTTATCGTCAGGGTGCTTCAACCCTTGTGTATGGGGTCCCGTCTGTGCTGAATAAAATCGTCTAGCGTCAGCCAAATAAAATATTTAAAAATACTTCCCCGTAGTGAAGGCGTTTATCTTCAGGTAAGACAACCTGGGGGACTAATCTAAAGGTGATCCGATTATTTCACGAAGCTTAAAACTTATCGGGAAGAAATAAGAGTGAGGAATATGGGAGGCAGCTGTAGCATCAGGTAACATGAACACTTCAGCATTACCTGAGAATAATCTTATCAGGTCTCAGAGACTCTTGTCAGGGGCATAGGAGTGTGGTGGATCCTCTTTTCTTCTCACAATCCCCGGCAGTGGCGGCGGCTCACACACAGGAGGCGGCAGACAGGAAGAGTCCTCACAGCCGCCTTAAGCTGCCCGTGTGGCGTGTTCCTTCTCTCACACACACCACAACAAAGACACAGCCCAGTGTTAACCTGTGCTCTATTACAGCCTCCTGCACCTCCTCTCTTACAACCTCCTGCACCTCCTCTCTTACAGTCTCCTGCACCTCCTCTCTTACAGCCTCCTGCACCTCCTCTCTTACAGCCTCCTGCACCTCCTCTCTTACAGCCTCCAGCACCTCCCTCACCTCACAACCTCCTGCACCTCCTGCACCTCCTCACCTCACACCCCTCATGCACCTCCCACCACAACCTCATGCACTTCCTCACTCTCACAACCTCCTGCACCTCACCACAACCTCCTGCACCTCCTCACCTCACAACCTCCTGCAACCTCCTCTCACCACACACCTCCTGCACCTCCTCACTCTCACAACCTCCTGCACCTCCTCACTCTCACAACCTCCTGCACCCCCTCACACTCTAACACACTTCCAGCTCATCAGAGTGACAACAGAATCGTGTAATCCGGTGTGTTGAACCTGACAGCTTTCACCCCGAGGCTCAGAGTCTTTGTGCTGACGGTACCAGAAGCCAATTTTCGAATCACCAAAAGATAAGCCTCAAGCTCCTTCCGCCTTAACCTTAACCACCCCAGCTTATTTCACCTTAACATTAACCACCCCAGCTTATTTCACCTTAACATTAACCACCCCAGCTTATTTCACCTCACGTTAATCAATCCCTAACTTATTTCACCATGAGATTAGTCACCCTAACGATAACCCTAACAGTGATAATCTAACACTAACCTAACCTAACTTAATATGACCTTATCCTCTCCTCGGTAGCGTTAGTGTGTTTAAATCATCAGGTTAAATCTTCTCAGGGTGATAAAAAAATTTTTCAGGTAATTCCATTTTTTTTACCTGATATTTTCCTTCTTCATTAACCTGTTTGTCTTCCATACGAGAGAGTGTTTAGGGGAGAAGGTTAATGCCGCTCTCCTTAAGTACAGTCCTGGTGATTAAAGTCTACCTCTTAACCATAGCATTAATTACTTCGAGGAAACAATGGAAGCAGGTCATCATTGTGCGTTAATTAAGGTATTTTTTGGGGGTAGTTAAGCCTATTAAGAGTTTATTTTGGTGGTATAATTATGTAAAGGTATTGGAATTCCTTGATTGATGGCACCTTCTCTCTCTCTCTCTCTCTCTCTCGTGTGGCGGACCTAGAAGGAGTGTCGTCAACAAAACCACTGAAATATTTATCATCATGGCGAATAACAACCTCGGGGTGACGTGTACATGTTACTATTATGAAGATGCTATACTTAGCTTAGGTCAGGTTAGGTTTGCTTTGGTTAGGTTAGGTTAGGTTAGGTTAATTGTCTGATGGCCAGTTTACGCTTGAGAACAGGATAAGAGGAGAAGTACGTCATAGATAATACACAAAGTGGGAGGATAAATAACTTACCCATTTATACGTATTAATATCAATGTGTTAGTTCCTTCCCACCTTCAGTGTACATAAAGGATCAACAGCCTTGGGAAGGGACGCCTCTGGCCACTCCTTCACCTGTCGTGTATTGATATAAAACACACCTGTAGAACTGTGGTAAGATCTTGTGTATGTGTGTGGACGATAGCTCTTTACACCTGTCCTCTGTGTTTACCTGCCTTGTGTCTGATTGATGGAGCTGGTGGTATAGGATTTGTCTGATGATTATATTGTATAACATAATATATATTGAAGATAAATATTAAGATTAATATAAGACTTATTAGTGGAAATACGATCCTCTTATAGCTGTACCATACATATATACACACTTACATATATACACATGCACACAGACACACACACACATACTAGGTGACAGTGGGTCGTGTATGGGATGACCTGACCTCCCCACTATGAAGGGGGGAGGGTAGACGAGACTGGGTCGCTACTTGACAGGGGAAATCAATTACTCTAACAATGAGAAGGGTCAGTGAGAAGGGTCAGTGAGAAGGGTCAGTGAGAAGGTTCAGTGAGACAGTGAGAAGGGTCAGTGAGAAGGGTCAGTGAGAAGGGTCAGTGAGAAGGTTCAGTGAGGGACGGAAGCACCAACACATCCAATCAGAGGAGCTTTACCTAACCAAGTGGTCACGTTTATTTGTTATAGCACCGTAAGCTTCGCCTCTTATCTGGTAAATGTGGTTTTTATTCATACTAAGTCCTTCCTTCTCTCTCTTGATGGCAACATTGTTTTCTCGAGTATCTATTTTCTGTTCAATGTATGGATATAAGTGTACAGTTTTCTTCATACACTTTTATAATATTCAACTTATTTAGTTCATTTTCTTCTATTAATCTCGCAATCTATTTTCTTCAATTTCATCGTCATGTTGTTGTCAGCTTGAGTAATTTACGTTCCTGTTTTTACACTGAATAATATTACATTTCTTATCTGTGTATTTTCATTATCTTTTGGAGTATTTCACTTCAGTCAAGAGCCTCAGTGATGTGCCTTCGTGTCTTGAATATCTTCTTCAGCTGACTCAGTTATTCACTCTCTCGTGTTTTACTCATTCTTATAATAATGATCTTCAGTATATTACCTCACGTAGTCTCTAGACGATGTTATACTGTAATATTTAATTCCATAAAGTTAATTTAATTTCCATCTATGTTAGGATTTCCTCTTATAATCCTCATGAGAAATAAATCCATAAAATTAAGCTATTATGTTCTTATATAATTTGCCCACGTCAACAGGTACACAGTGTAATATGTTCTCACAGTGCTAGATGTTATTATCACAAGCTCCTTACTCAAGCGTGCTCACGTCCGCCGGGAGGTAATCTGCCAGTCAGTACTACCTCGCTCTCAACTCGGGTATATGTTAGCTCTTATAACAACATTTCTACAAACAGTTATATCATTAAGCGTAAATACCTGAGCTTTTTAGTAAGAAAATATATGCACTGAGCAGTTATTTTGCACATTTCATGAATTGGGCTACTAACCTAATCTGAATCTGTCCAATCCTACATAACCTACCCTAACCCGACCCAGCCTAACCTAACCTAACCTAACCTAACCTACACTAGGAGAGGCAGATAACATTCTGGAAATTGAATAAAACAAATACCACAAATTATTGTCTTCCAGTTTTAGTGTTGAAGTTAACCATAACGATTCTGAAGTGACATTTTGCACTTTCGCGTACGACTGTCAAGTTAGGAGAAAATTCTTTGTCAATTTCGTTACAGATTTTAGTTGTTGGGAAATATATATACATTACTTATATGAATTTCCTTGAGGTGACGTCTACTGGTGAATTAATCTAACTGTTTGATTCAAGACGTTTTGTGCCCTGAAGACTTTCATATGATTTCCTGGTGTAAGACACATCCATCTTATGTTCTTGTTTATAATTTCCTGGATTTAGTGTTTGAGAATTGTTTCTTTTATTTTATTCGTGCATTTAATTTATCATTTTACTTATTTTGAAATTGCTGAACTTTATTAGTGTTTTTTTTTTTACCTTTTTTTAATATTCTACTCACTTGTGTACTTGTTGTCTCACGTGTCGTCATCCTGTAAGACTCATGCACTAGTGTCGTCAAAAGACTCACCTCTAACAAGTGGTCGTCCATCAATACTAAAAAAAACGACGTAACATCAATATTTTACTCAGCAACAAATACCACACACGGTAGATAAATCACACACACACACACACACACACACACACACACACACACACACACACACACACACACACACACACACACACACACACACACACACACACACACTGTATTATTACTATCAAATACAAAAACCCACTCCGGTAATTTATGATAAACAAGCCTGTCTCTTGCAACCTAAATAGAATCTGCAAATCAAATTACATACACCACTCAGAATACGGTTGGTTATTGAACACACACTCTCTCTCTCTCTCTCTCTCTCTCTCTCTCTCTCTCTCTCTCTCTCTCTCTCTCTCTCTCTCCCAATTCCTATACATTCAATATCATTCTAAAGTAGTCGGTATTCAAACTCCCAGACGTCACGCAACATTCACTCGCTTTGACAGTCGTTCTTTGGGGGATTCCCTCGTCAACAGCGGCTGCTTCTCTCGCGCTGGCGGTATCATCGTCTGGCGAAGTAGCGATGCTTGCTCAGGCGATAACCAGAGTCTAGATGCGATTTGGGGATGAGGGAGAATTTTTATTTAAATTTTTACCATTTTGAGTTTTGTCAGGTTGTAGGGGAAGGGGGAAGAGGAGGGGGAAATAAGTGAGAGGGGGAAAATGAGAGAATGAGGAGAGGGAAGGGGTGAGAGAGAAGGGGAAGGGGGTAAGAGGGGAGGCAGGAGAGGACATTAGAGGGGAGAAAGCGGAGGGGCGGGTAAATGGGAAAGAGAGGAGGGAAGATTAAAGGGGAGAAAGGGGAGAGCGAGTTGAGGGGAGGAAGAAGAAGGGAGATTAGAGGGGGTAGAGAGGGGAGTAAGGGGAAAGAAGAGGACAGTAAACACGATGAGGACAACAAAAACACGGTGAGGACAACAAAAACACGGTGAGGACAACTAAAACACGGTGAGGACAACTAAAACACGGTGAGGACAACAAAAACACGGTGAGGACAACAAAAACACGGTGAGGACAACTAAAACACAGTGAGGACAACAAAAACACGGTGAGGACAACAAAAACACGGTGAGGACAACTAAAACACGGTGAGGACAACTGATAGCGACCAAAACCAGTGAACCAAACAACCTGGCCGTGACAAACACACCTGGGAAAATTAATTAAACACATTAACACCCAACCGAGGTATTATTGTCTCATGAAGCGAGTGAGAGACAGAGATAGATAGACAGACAGACAGAGAGACAGATAAACAGATAGATAGACAGACAGACAGAGAGACAGATAAACAGATAGACAGACAGACAGACAGAGAGACAGATAAACAGACAGATAGACAGACAGACAGAGAGACAGATAAACAGATAGATAGACAGACAGACAGAGAGACAGATAAACAGATAGACAGACAGACAGACAGAGAGACAGATAAACAGATAGATAGACAGACAGACAGAGAGAGACAGAAGGAGACAAAAAGACTAATAGAGACGGGTAGAAAGACAGATAGACCGAAACAGACAGATATACAGAAAGTAAGAGGCAAAGAGACAGTAAGAGAGATAAACAACGAGAAAAATCACAACCAACACAAGAAAGAAACACACACACACACACACACACACACACACACACACACACACACACACACAAACACACACACACACACACAAACCAGTCAATCTCTACCTATTGAAATTGCTGGAATACTTTTTAGGTTGTTAATCTAAACAGGATAATAAAATACATTAACTAGCATCCCGGCGGCCAATGAGCATGAAAGGAGAACTCTGTAATCCGTATAATTATGTTTACAAAGAGCTAGAACCATCAAATCCTCCTGGGGAAAGCCTTCTGTCTTCCTGGTAGCTCGTGGCTATTGACGTTAGTTTGGCAGATGGTGTGTAGATTGTCACTGCGTATGTGGAGGAGTGTTAGGCTTTCAGATTATTACGTATTGGGTTATGGTTAGGTTTGGGTTAGGTTAGGTAAGGCTGGGTTAGGTTAGGTTGGGTTAAGTTTGGGTTAGGTAAGGCTAGGTTAGGTTAGGTTTGGGTTAGATTTGGTTAGCTTTGGTTAGGTTAGAATACTTATTATAAAAAGTTTCGTAAATATATATACATACTCGTCTACACAACTGTCTATCTCCTCATTATATATTAACGTTCCATATATATAATCTCAGGAACGTATATTTTCCTCATAAATATATCTAATTCTATAATAGCAAAGTAGAATGTTTGATGCTATACATATTTGCATACATTACTGGAGGCGACACACAGTTCAATAAACGCCTTTGTGTTTGTTTCCGGGAGAGGGAACAGCCTGTAATACTTGGCTGTTTATCTTGAAGGCATTATAGCATAGTAATTATCACGTGACCTTGTGCCGTTGAGAGAAATGGCTTCTATCTATCTACTGTACGAGATATACCTAACCTAACCTAACCTAACCTAACCTAACCTAACCTAACCTAACACATACTAATCTAATATGCAATTGACCCATGGTATAAAATTCTCTTAGTTGTCTTGACTATAAAATCAGACCTACACGACATACACACATACAAATAGATACCAATAATGAAGTATATTCCTATTATTTGAACCTTTCTGTTGGTGTTATTGCGGTGATAATAATATTCTTTGATCATTCTTGTTATTGCACCAGTAACAATGGCTTGTAAGAGTGCTAATTTTATTGAGGCTTTCTGTTTATTAATCTGACTTCCCTTATTGGTGATACTTTATAATGATTATTTATGAGTCTTATTTTTCTCTTTTTTCCTCTTTTGTTTCATATATTTCTCTTTTATTTTCTCGTTTTCTTTCTGTGTTCCTTTCTTACTCTTTTCTTTCACTCTTTCTTTCTTTTTTATGACCTCTCTTCATTTCTCTAGCACTCTCTATTTTCCTTGATTTATCTATCTTTTCCTCTTCTCTCTCTTTCTATTCATATCTCTCTCTCTCTCTCTCTCTCTCTCTCTCTCTCTCTCTATCTGTCTCTTTACCATTCTCCTTTCTTTTTCTCTTTTACTCTCAGTCCCTTGCTTCCTTTCTCTCTCTTCTCTTTTTACCTCCTCTTTCTTTCTCTCCTCCACACCACAACAAATTTGCTTTACGTTCACATCTCCTGCCGACAGCATCAGGCGGATGTTGTTGTCATTGGAGGAGGAACGCGGCCTCCTGGCAGTCGTTTCAGGAACTTAATTCATTACTATATCTCCCATTATGTATAATATATATGTGTTTCTCGGTCTTCATACACAGGATTGAGTATATTATAGGTATATTATAGGTATATTCGAGTTTGTTTACATGTTAACTCCTCCGTAACTGTGATATCAGGTAAAGTTATCATATAGTCTCAGGTCCTGTGTGGTAATGTCGTGAGGAAGGTGGTGTTCACACTAGCCCAGGGGAGGTATTCTGGTCCGTTACACTGTTTACCTGAATACAAGTTGCTTCAAATTTACAGGTTTCCCCGGGGAGATGTCTGTGGAAGTGAGGGGTGAGGGAGGGTTGGGTGAGGGGGATAAGGGGTGTGGTGGGGAGGGTGGGAGTTGGGAGGTGAGAGAGGGGGGGAGGGGAGGGAGGGAGAAGGGGGGGAGGATTACGAGAAATTCCCTCCAAGGGCTGAGTTAATGTATTAGGAATGTGTTAATATATGTACAGCTCTTACAGGGGAAGACGTAATGTATTAGGAATGTGTTAGGGATGTGCTGTTATGTGTTGCAGTGTAATAGGTGTTTCTGTTGTTTATTGTGAGTTTGTGTTGATATTGTGTTGATATTGTTGTATAAAATATGAATATTTTTGTTATGTGTTGTTATCATGTGAATCAGTGAGATATTTATTGGATTTTAATGTTCATATGTTAAATTAAATACACAGTTATTATGTAGTGGTGTGATTAGTTGAAACATTAATAACAAACATTAACAGTAACTGGTGTCAACGACTTGCTTATTGTACACTCGCAAAATTACTCGGCTTCGCTCGGGTTGGTTAAATGTAGCACAAAACTCAATTCGCTAAGTCAGCTCTATACAAATTTCAACTCGCTAACTCAGCTCCGACTAAAAATCAATTCGCTAACTCGATCTGTGTCAAAAACAAGTTCGATAATTCAACTTCCGCCCAAATATCAGGTCACCAACTCAGCTACACAGATGACGGGGAGGTGACATAATGTATTTATCGTCTACAGGTGTATCGATATTACATTAGCAATACAACACCAACGTGAAGGAATAATTCTGGTGTTATATTTCTCTTCAGACTGTCACTGTGTCACTGTCCTGGAATCCACGATTTTTAACGCTATAGTCACAGTGAAATATCGACATCATATTGATATAGCCTTTGGTAGTGTGAGTTTATTCTGGGAAATAGTTAGATGTGTTCTTATATCACAAGTTAGGAGTGAAAAATATTTATAATACGAGTCTGAGATATTTGCCTCCCTTCGCCTTCCCCCCTCCTCTTCTCCCCCCTCCTCTCCTCCCCCCTCCCTCCCCTCCCCTCCCCTCCCAGAACCACTATGTTACCGCGAGTCACAGGTTGTAAGAGATGAAAAGTGTTGTCGGTGTGACGGGAATAGATGGGACAGGAGAAGAGAACATATGAGTAGGGGAGAACAGGGGAGCAAAGAGGGAGGGCGACGAATGAGACAGGGAGAGAGAGAGAGAGAGAGCGGATTCACTAATTTACGAACCCCAAACCGGATCCTGATCAAATATCCACACTCACGTGACCTATAACTTGATTGAACAAGACTTAAACCTAACCTAACCTAACCAAACAAGGATAATCTCAACACATTTTTACTTAAACCTAATTCAAACCGAACATAACCTAACTTAACCAAAACCCAATCATCAGTTTTGGTTATGAAAATTTGTGCTTGGTTACTTAGTCTGATTCAGTGGGAAGGGCGAGAGAGGGGAGGGCTTACTTGAGCTCTTTAAGGAAGTAGAATATAGGAAGGGGAAGAGGAATCCTTTACCGCCTTAACATGGAGATCAATGGCGACTTGATTTGGACATTTGCAGTCAATGAGGAGTTACCGTCAGAGGCAGATGACGCCTCGAATTGGAAAACCAATCAGAGAGTGACATTAATTCACCTGTGTGTATACCTCCTGCATGAGTATGATGTTGGCTGATTACATCATTAAAGGTGTATTTGTGAGTGTTTTTAATATTCAATACAGATTAGGCCAAGATTGGAGTAGGTAGTTTATAATGAAAGACACTTCTCTCAGGATTGGATGGATGTAACAGCTATCTTATTATCCTGTGCTATTATAAGCATAAATAACCTTCTATCAATAATCAATAGCAAAGACGCAATAAACCACAGCTGTATTGATCTTGACTTACTAAAAAAAAATGATGATTTTGAGTTCTTGTGGCATTATCGTCAATTCACAAAAGAAGAATATATATATTATTTTTCCTTCTCATTAAATATCTTCCTGTTGATCCTATTACAAGACCAGGACGTAAAGCTATTGACTGTAAAATTGTTCCATATGTAAATCTTTGACATCTGGTGAATAAAGTAACTTACCGTGAAATTTCTAATCAGTTTGGGATGGCTGCTTCAACTTCCTTCGAGAGCGTTGAGAATGGATGACATTATAACTGAAGTAACTTAGAGAGTTATTTAGAGAGTTACTTAGAGAGTTACTTAGAGAGTTATTTAGAGTTACTTAGAGTTACTTAGAGAGTTATTTAGAGAGTTACTTAGAGAGTTATTTAGAAAGTTATTTAGAGAGTTACTTAGAGAGTTACTTAGAGAGTTACTTAGAGAGTTATTTAGAGAGTTACTTAGAGAGTTACTTAGAGAGAAATACTTAAAATGTACAAAATAAGATAAATTAAATACTTTAGTCATATAATTAGGGATGAAGGGATAATAATAGAAATATTAATGGGTTAAGTTAAGGGTAGGAGGGCCAGGGGAAGGTAGAGACTGGGATGGATGAACTAAATTAAAAACTAAGTCCCCAGAGGATTGGGAAAGACAGCCTGAGATCGTTTATAGTGGATGACTGTGGTCGCCAAACCCTCTCTCTCAATAAGTGCTATTTTACATATTCAACTCCAACGGCTATAAAATCAACAACTCTTACTCATATAACCAATACCATTTCAATACCATTTACTCACAAGCCATTAAACTCTAGATATTAACCAGAATTACAAGATTATACATTTATTGCTTGTGATTACCGAGAGTTATGACTGTGTAACAACTTCCCTACAGCTTTACCTAATAACTACTTCTACTAATTAGTCGACATTACCTGAATTTTTTTTTTACCTATTATGATGGAGAGAGGGAGAGGAACTGTGGCTTTTTTCCAGTGTGTGTGTGTGTGTGTGTGTGTGTGTGTGTGTGTGTGTGTGTGTGTGTGTGTGTGTGTGTGTGTGTGTGTGTGTGTGTGTGTGTTTTAAGATGGATAAGTTGGAGACAAAGGAGATAGAATTAGAGAGAGAGAGAGGAGAGAGAGAGAGAGAGAGAGAGAGAGAGAGAGAGAGAGAGAGGAGAGAGAGAGAGAGAGAGAGAGAGAGAGAGAGAGAGAGAGAGAGAGAGAGAGAGAGAGAGAGAGAGAGAGAGAGAGAGAGAGAGGTCCTTCGTGTCGGCTCTCTGGTCCTCTGGTCAACTCCCTGTCAACTCCCAGATTACGAGTGTGTACAGGTGACAATCCATATGTCTGTCTGTCTGTCTGTCTGTCTGCCCCCTCCCTTCCGTGTCATTGCTGTGTATGTATGTATGTATGTATGTATGTATGTATGTATGTATGTATGTATGTATGTATGTATGTATGTATGTATGTATGTATGTATGTATGTATGTATGTATGTATGTATGTATGTATGTATGTATGTATGTGTGTATGTATGTTTCAATATAAAATAACTGATGATCACTATATGTACCAAATTAGACCCTACAGTTAAAATCACATCACGTGTTAAGAGCAGTTTAACATAACAACATCAACAAACGACTTCACTGGATATTACAGAATGACCCAGGACAGGTCAGGTCAAGTTACCCACTGCCATTACGTACCTTTGATGTGAATTAGGTTAGGTTAGGTTAGTGTCATAATAGACGTGATCTGATTAAACTAGACAGTAAGTCGGTAATTTCCTTGTTATGAAATCCCTCACAAACAGCAGTAGGACTTGGTGAGGGACGGTAACTCTTTAATAGTGTGTCTTTTGCATGTTCTTTAACCAGGAGGGTGTAGGGGTTAAGGGCGGTCGGGGATATAACGTGTGTCCGAAACTACACCAATGCATACAGACTACGTCATATTTCTTGGTTTAAAACGTAGTGTGACGTATTATATTGATGAAGTAATTACGTGATTTTATTTCTGTGTTTATCATTCAATGCAACAATGAAGTACTGCTGCTGAATAATCGTATGTACTATTTCTTTCTTAACATAACCTGTACCTGAGTATCTGTAACTGTAATACTCTTTCACCTTCAGTGTTGCAAATGAATGAAACGGTATCAATCTACTAAATGAATTACCTTTCCTCGGGGTGAATGTTGTAGAAAGCGACTTTGTTTTGTTGCATCAGAACTGCAGATGTCCTCCAAACTCCAAGTGGACTGTTAGTTAGCCTCGCCTCGTTGAACCTCACTACACGCCTTCCACCTCCTGCAGTTAAAGTTATTTTATCATCGTCAATATTTTCCTTCTGTATTTTCCCCCGGTTCTCTCCGTTGACTGTCTCCCTCGTGATATAACATCATAAAACTTTCTGGAGAAGCATCATGTTATTCTCCTCCTAGTTTGTCTTCTCCATCTTAATTGTCATCTTTCCACCCCGCTGGCTAGATTGGCACTGACATGGACACGGAAGGAAGCCAAGAATATTGAAAAGAGGGTTGGTGCCAGTTCATATCTTTGCTTTACTCCAGTTTGGATGGGAAATAACTCAGGTTGGGTGCCATTGTGCAGGACTTTGTCGTTCATGTCATCAAGGAGTTGACTCTCAAGTCACGGCGCTTTTCTTTGCACTTTTCCTGTATCTGGCGGGCAGCAAAGATCATGTCAGTGGTGCCACGTGATGGTCTAAAGCAACACTGAGATTCTGGGAGGAAATTTTCTGCCTCAGGAAGAAATCTGTTTCGGAGAACTCGGGCGTTAATCTTACCAGCTATGGACAGCACCGAGTTCCCGCGGTAATTGCCACATATTATTTTCCAGGAGAGAATGGAGACGGCTGGTAAGCAGAAGCCCTCCTGCTTTATACACCTCGGCTGGGTTCCATTAGACCCTGTGGCTTTGTTATTTTTCATCTGTTTGACGGCAGTAACTACCTCATCACAGCGACCTGGCCTGTTCGTGGGTAACACAGGTTCGGTTCTGACTCAACGGTTATTACGACATTTTTCTCATTGATTTATTGAACAGTTACTTTTCATAAGATTCGTGGAATTTTCCCCACAAACTCAGATATTTCCCCGGCAAAAAATAAATCCATTCTCTCTTTTTGAAAATGTATACAACACAATGGCGTACACAGTACATAGAGATCTTGGCAAATATTTATAAGACAATAGGTTACATACTTTTACCACTGTCCTTAACACACACACACACACACACACACACACACACACACACACACACACACACACACACACACACACACACACACACACACACACACACACGTACGTTCCAGGAACAGAAGACAGGCGAGGTAAAAGCGAATGAGAACACATCAAGTTCCATGAGGTTGGTTCACGACAAGTGAGTGAGTCGTGGGAGGCAACAAACTTATCTGTATAACACAATTGACGGTGAAAATTGTGTGTGGAGTCGAGCGACGTGTGGGAGGACAACAGAGGTGATGGTGGGTGGATGTGTGCTACTGATTCTGTTATCCTAACCTTTATATATACTCTAAACACACACACACACACACACACACACACACACAACAAAATGCAACGCAACGCAATGCAACCCGACCCGACCCGACAAAACCCAACCCAACCCAACCCAACCCAACCCAACCCAAACCAAGCCCGCCGCCATAAAGTATTTTCCTTACAGTCTCATCACATTTTCCTCTGTGTTAAAGTTTTTGTGGATCTAAAAATCTAGTTGTGATGTGGCTTTAGAGTCAAGTGAGCCTGCGTGAAATATCGGTGGCTGTATCTCTTTTTATAGAAGGTTACAAAGAGGTGCATGTGGTAGCCGGGCGCGCCACATCTGCTGAATTTCAACACCGCTAGTTCAGAGGACCAGTGAAAATGGAACAGATAAATAAAAGGGGGAGATACACAAACACCTATTTCCTGTTTGTGTGTGTGTGTGTGTTCTCCGTTATTAAACCTGTCATAGATATTTTTTTCGGATTTATTCATTTTTTTAACCAATGAAATATCCGTTTTATTCTTTTTATTTGAGATAAAGTATTGTGGTTGGCTGTTCTGATACAAGGTTATTCTATTTTCATCTTTACGTCTAAATTAGTTCTCTTTATTAGTTATTCCTGACTTATACTAAAACACATCTTTGTAATAAACCTCCACAGGGAAGGTTGTGATGTGGTCTGTTATTCTCATGTGATTGTGGGTCTGTTTACGGCGTCAGTGTTTACAAAAAAACTCGTCATCTCTGGCTGGTGTTTTCTGGGAGATCTGAACAAAAACATCACAATATTTAATTAGTATCACTTTATGTATCTTTATTCTCCGGGAAATAGTTTAGCTAAAATATATAACTTAAATTTCTATTATCATTATTTATTGTTTATGATTAACCAACTCACCTGAGGGGAAAAATATTACTTTTTCATATTAAATTTTAAAATTTAATTAAAATAATAAAAGAAAGTTAAATGAGAAGTTAGTGTTACATATTAACTTTTTGGAAATTTTGAATAATTCTGAGGATTGTTAAAGTTACTCGGCTTCATCCGGGTGAAGGGACAGCAGACAGTGCACGACTTTTTCCTTACTATAAGCCATCCGCACCTCCCTACCAAATTTCAACTCGCGATCTTCTAAACAATAGAAATGCATTAGAAACGTGTGTGTGTGTGTGTGTGTGTGTGTGTGTGTGTGTGTGTGTGTGTGTGTGTGTGTGTGTGTGTGTGTGTGTGTATACTGAAAAGAGACAAATAGTCATATCTGTTAGAATATTGACAAGGTAAACTAAAACTTTTGATATATCTATTAGTCAATGTAACTGTGCAGAATAACCAGTGAAAAAGTATTGTACAGCAGTGAGGATTAAAACACAGGAACTCAAACAATTGCTTAGTGTAAGAAAATTCCAGGAAAAGAAATTATATCTTTTCTCGATAAATAATACAACACAGAAATAGTAAGGTGAAGCATTAAACTACAGGTGTGAACAGCGGGAGGTTCAGATCACGGAGTGTTGGCTGTTAAGTCACGGATAAGCTTCATAGGGTCAGCTTCTTCTACATTAAATTAAAATAGAAAATAACACAGAAAAAAAGTTGTATTTGTTGATAAAATTATTGAAGTGTAAAGATAATCCTCAAAATAATGTAGATGGCGAAACCGAACCATAACACAAACCTAGTGTGAGTTATTTCTTCCTCACACGTTCACTCTCTCTCTGGCCAACAGGATGAAAGGATTTTTTTCTCTTGATAAGTAAATTTTCTGGAAGGAAGCTTTGTTTGCCCGTTGTCGTAGACTGTGACAGCATCTGATAAACTGCCTTCAGATGTCTGGCAAATACTGTTATATTTCACGGCAAGATTTTCACCAGGATAAGTCGACTTGCTGTAATGTGTTTTTGGGCCCCTAATAAATACAATGTATCTAAGACAACGCTCAAAGGAAGCTTTTAACTAGATTACTAAGAGTCTTGTAGCTTATTTTCATTTCACTAGTATAAGGATAGTATAAGGATGCACATACGCCTTGGAACCCTGGTGTTAGTCTCTCTCTCTCTCTCTCTCTCTCTCTCTCTCTCTCTCTCTGGTGGCCAGGTTGTGGTTGTCAAGTCGATTGAATAACTGACTAGAGTTGACTTGGTTGGGTCTTCAGACG
>NW_024733734.1:6639222-6672885 GCF_018991925.1 Homarus americanus
AGGACATAAAAGAAGAAAATCTACAACATAAACAAATAATAATATAACAGACCAACATACAAGGCCAAACATTCAACACAAACTTCTACTCACTTTCCTCCGTCTTTCTCTCGTCTATTACGTACAAACCAAAGGACAAGTAATGAACAAGACCTTCAGAAAAATCAACCTAACCTTATTTGTGTTATTTATCTTATTATTCATAAAAATAAATAATGCGTCAGATTTCGTTTGTTTTACTGTGAGAAAACTTTTTGCATACATGCATGACCTTTGCTCAGTTGGGGTTCGCTCCAGAATACACAATTTACATAACATGAAGGCACGGAACAGGAGCATTTCTATGTCGTTAAAACTTATATTTGAGGAAAAGAAAGAATTATACTTTATATCATAATCTTAGAGAAGTCGATAAACGCAAAAAGTAGAAAATTGATCCAAAGAAATATGTCATAATTTCTGAATGTTGAATATTAATGTATGTACTAAACTAGAACACCCACTTAAAGCTGTGACCTGTTGAAGCACGGTGATGCATCATAACATCAACAAGAAATTTGGAGGCTATTTGTTGATCTATCCAGTGTGGTAGGAACTTATCTTGAGCCATCGAGGTATTTTGGCTTCAATTTTCCCATAGCTCAGCCTCCGATGACCAAAGTTTCGGCAACTTATCTTTAAATCAGGTCACGTTTATACTTCCTTATTTTGTTTTGTACATTATTTTACTTCTTGCAAAGTTTGTCGGTAGTCTGGGTAGTGTTGGGTATATTTTCACCGAACAATTCTTTCAACTCCCGCCAACAGTTGGGGATCTCAGAACATAACAACACCCCCCTACGCAGAATGCCAATGTGGTCACGCTAGTCTCTTCCTCTCATCATTTTATCTCTCAGTTTTAAGGACAAGAGCCACAGGGACTTTGTGGTGATCATATTTTTTCTTTTTTTTTAGTCGGTGTGTGTATAAAAGATGGCCTAACGCACTGTACCTTGATAATGTTATAAATTTACCGTCTTAGTGTCTGGCAGTTTCTCGAGGATTGGAATTCTTCTATATATTGAAACTCTGATTTTTTTTTTATCTTGACAAAGGAAAACAGTTTATAGAAGAACAAGAGAAAAATATATATGACGCGTTTTTTATACACTAAGAAAATCTTGAATATGAATAGGAATTTATATTTTATTTTACAGATTTTAATGCGGTTTCTTAATCGTTTCAGCTGAGGTAAATATTTCAAAAGCCAATGGTTATTTCAACACGTGTGGTGCCTTGTCCTCTTTCTTCAGACCTTCTCACCCTACTGTACTTACCCTTCGGTGTCTGAAGCGTCGAGTTCAGGATGTGGGTCGTCGCCTCGCCACCAGAACAGGCATCACCACCCTCCCACAAAGTTTCTTCAATAGCCTAAGGAGTTGAAAGTTACTACGAGCCAAGGCTGGACTGTAAAGTGACTAAGAGAGAGAGAGAGAGAGAGAGAGAGAGAGAGAGAGAGAGAGAGAGAGAGAGAGAGAGACTCCTACCTTACATGAAGTAGCGTGAGGATTAGTGTGATAGTGGTCTTATAAGCCGTGATAGAGATGAACTTATACCAGAAACAAAGGTGTTGGGTAGTTGTCTGAACGTTCCCTCCTGACGGCTGTTGCTTATCATCGGGAACACAACACTACTATACTCGGTAAAATATCGAGCTAAGTCATCCTTTTGTGGTTCAAGATAACGTTTGCCTTGATTTTCCCAGCAGACAAAGGCAATTAAGGATATTTTGATTGTATTTTGTCTCGTAGTGATAGCCAGCACCCTCTATAAGGTGACTTACGCCAACTTTACATTAGGCGCCGCCATATTGTATACCTCGTGCAGTGAACCGTCTTGTGTGTAGAAGGTGCTCCTCGCTCAACCTCTCCTAGTGTTAGTTTACCGCCACCACACAACCAGATGACGTCATGCTTTAGTCAGCAAGCTTAATTTTCTACGTTATTCCCAGAGCACTGATACTAAACGCCATTTTGTAAACCTCGCGATGGAACTGAGTTGGCGTATCTGTCCTTATAGATAGTGCCTGGTAGGATGATTGAAGAGCCATCTTACCCTTGAGGGGATGGACAAAGTTGATTTACAGAGTTAAGAAGTTGTGATGGCGGTTGTGAATATTTACAACACTTATTACTTCACTGTGAATCCGAGATGTACTGCTGGATCAAAGACTCGACACATAAAACCCGGTATTCTAGAGATGGTTGGCCTTGTGCTCTGAAACAGTCCAATTACTCTGAGAAAAAAATCATACAAAATCCTCTGAGTGGCTTGGGAACACACCTGGCTAGAACACGATTAACAACAGTCGATGAGAAACAGATACACCTGACACTCATTCCTGTTTCTATAGTAAAAATGTAAATAACAACAAGACGATCACCCAGTCTCGTGTCATCCATCATCCGAGTCACAAGTGTAGTTTAATCACCCGCCAGGCCTTTAGGATCTCACACACGCGCCTCCCACCGACTTTAAGGTGAATGTACCAATAAAACACAGGTGATCGACCCACAACCCGCTCACTTGACCTGTTTACCGAGTCTCAGGACCACTATATTGGGCTTCCGCTTGGTCACGATTCAGCACTAGGTGAAAGTATAATGGAAATGTTCACTGGAAATTAGATGTACTGTATGAGAGAGACAGTTACTTCGTTTTTAATAATGTTTCTATGAATGGACAACAAAATGATCTGTAAATGAAAAAAAGTGTGTGTGTGTGTGTGTGTGTGTGTGTGTGTGTGTGTGTGTGTGTGTGTGTGTGTGTGTGTTAATTAAAAAGTTTTAAATTATATAAAACCAAAACAAGTACTGCATAATATGTATAGTTTTATCACACATGATAATCTGTCGCTGTGTAATACTGACAGGACTTCAGTGCAGTTAATTATCTGACACACACACACACACACCAAAAAATAAATAAAATAAAATAAATAAATAAATAAATAAAATCACGAAGCCGTAATTAGCCACTGAGAGGGAGCCTTCCAGATCAGATTCCCCTTAATAAATAGTAGAAACCATATCCATATTACATAGAAACTCCTAAACCAGATTACAACTAGATTTTGTAACATGATACAATAAAATTTTTACAAGTGTTAGCTTATAACATCTTTACTACGTCCACGATACCTGTTCAAAAATCCTTTATGTGTTCATGATACTTATTCATCGTCCTTGGCTTCATATGTCCCTCCTAACAGTGAAATCCCATCACCTATATCCTGGATTAAGACTCACATAATAACTAATACACTATCACATGTAACTCACGAATCTCATTTTAAAAATATGTGGATAATGATTATTCGCTCACAGTTTCCCGTTGGTTCATCAGACTAGGAAAAGTGGTGTGAGCTCTTGGCCTCCCCACTAACATTCCCTCAGTGGTAATTCGGAAGTGACTCGGGCTAAAAGCTTCCCCACTGGTTAATGGAATCGTCTGGTGGCATTAATACTTTTTAAGTCGACGAGAGCGTGGATGTTTTCCCCTGGCTTTAGGTCGAGCTGTTATACCGTGATGAATGAATAGGGAGGGTATCAGAGGCCGTGTGGGTTGCGAAGGTGGGCCTCTCTCTCTCTCTCTCTCATGCCAGATTATTACGTTTGACTCACTCGGAAATATCACATAATATTTAAAGGTTAGTGTAGAGTGGGCGCCAGGGTGTATATCATCGTCATCAACTTCTTCTTGAATATGAAATACCTTGAACTCAGAGTGGCAGTGGAATTACCAAAGTCGTCATTCTAGCATCCTAAGTTTATCTAAGGCTGATGTAAGTGATTTATCATAACCCATTAGTGTCTTAAATTACTTTGGGTGGAATAACACTATCTGTCAAGGTCTGCAGTGACTGATCATAAACCACTGGATCCAAGTTGGAATGTCTCAAGGTTATTCCGTATAACTTTGCAAGACACCACACCCGGAAACTAAGGCCGACGAATGGTGGCTTGTGGGATACAATTTGGGAGGCAGGCTGGAGGGAAAATTTAATTTAACGCTTGTGACATAATCCAGCCAGTGATATACTAATTTTTGGAAAGGGGATTAAAAACATGTTGAAACGATTTATGCAGAACTATGTTGGAAATTTTGGATTTTCAGATTTTTTTTGCTGAAATTATTATCTCCCTGTATATTTACATAAATATCTATCTACATATTCTTCCATACATCAATTCATCTCTCTCTCTCTCTCTCTCTCTCTCTCTCTCTCTCTCTCTCTCTCTCTCTCTCTCCTGGAAGAATGGATTGATGCATTTGTCAGAGGTTCACCTGCCCTCAAGGGACCGGAGGTGAGGAATGAGTCGGTCGTTGTAGAGACAGCGGACCTGTAAACATTACAGCGTTGTACAGTAGAATTTTATTAATTATCACACCAGAACTTCATAACACAAGGAAGAGATAGAAGTTGGTTAGCTATAAGAATAAAGTTTACTTGTCAGTAGAATTGCTTCGGGAAAATAGCGTTGGGATAGTACAAATTTGCTGGATACAGATTACGAGGCTGTGTGAGAACTAATAAGATTGTTAAGAGCGCTGAGTCTAACTGTGTTTGACGTATGTTATAAATATGTTACTTAAAAGAAAAAAAAATAGCTGACAGAGAGTTGGGAAACTTTGATCTTTGTCAGGATAGTTAACCAGCCTTGAGTATCCAACCGTATGTGTAGAGCAGAGGAAAAGATTATGCATAGCTTGGGCCAGTTTAGATATGTTTGCTTGGATTATGGTGCTGGTGTTTAGCGTGACATAAGTTTGTTAGGTATATTCTTGTCATATATGGGCGAGTTCTTACTAACCGGGTGTAAGAATTAGGAAGAGAGACACAGTTGAATGTTATATTTCAATGAAGGATCAAGTAATCTCTTTATGGTTTAAAGTTATAAGCTACAAGCTGAGTACTTGCTCAGAGACTGTAAGTGTTTATAAAGTGACTAATGTGTGCAAGTAAAACTAACAAATACATTTTAAGGGCGACTTAAGACTGGTTTTCCATTCTTGTACCATTGTGAATTGAGTCTTTAATATTGTGCAGTTATGTGTTACACTCTTGCATAAATTCTCATGTTTATGCAATACAGTATAACATGGTGCTATTCGGTGAGCTATGCATTTTGTAGTACGGAAAGATACGGCAGAATTGTCATGAATTTCTGTATATTGTAGAAAATATAGAGGAAGTCTAAGGTAAGCTTATGTAACATAATCTCACTTTTATTCAGGAAATTCTGAATTATATGAACTGTACCTACACTGTAATATTATCAGGTAATTTTGATACACTGAGGTAAGGTAATATAAGGCACCTTACTGTACAAGTTGTAGGAGTTACTAGTATTAATGATAATTGTTTGAAGGTGTGAAGGCAGTGCAGGACTCATTCTTGCTATGAAAAGAAATGTTTGAGTCACAAATGTTTACTATGACCACTCAGTTAAAATTTATTGTAGACTCCTACTGAGTGTAAGGTTTATTCTTGCTCATATCTTGACTCTAAACACTCAGAAAATTAAAAATATTACGCAGGTTTGTCCATGTTTGTAGCGTCTTAGTAACTACATAAGAAGTATTACGCTAATATTATAAGGATTTGTGTGTTATATGTTTGTAAGTCTTAAAGTTTAGATAATAATTTGTGTTTAGTTTAAGTTTTGTATATCATTGAAACCCTAAAGTTCTTTTTAAGATGCCACATAGGCCTACTCAATGGGCTTAATATTTGTATCATCTTTTATTTGTCCAGTATAGTTTAGGTTCCACAGCTTCCACTTGCACTTAACAACATTACCATTACTAGTGTGATTTTTTTCCTAGGTCATCCTGTAAACGACAAGAATAACAAATGTTCACCATACTTTATATTTGGATGTTTTCACTAAAGATTAAATAACACCTGTAAATAGTTGTACAAAAAAAATAATGATCGATACTTTTTGATATTTTCACTAAACTATATACAGTCCCCTTCACTAGTGCGTTTACAGGGGCTCATCATAGAAACATTCCACAAATCATTATCTCTGACGTATTTATTTTTAATATTGTTTTAATTTGATTCCATATTATGTTTATAATTACGAGTTTCTTTCTGCCAAATGTAAACAAACACAGGGCTGCCATACTGCACCAAACCTGACAAACACCTGTAAACGCACGAGTGAAGGGGGACTGTACCTCGACATTGAAACACCCATAAAGAATTAATACTGATCCAAAGTAATAAGAAAATACATCTATTCCTAATCTTTAAATAACATCCTGTAAAATAACAACAAATATCCATCTTAATATTAGGTTTCTCTTATTTTGACTAGACTCTTCATACCATCGTGTAAATACCTCTTGTCGGTAAATGAAGACTGATAATTATTTTTTCTTTCAGTATTTTTTTTGTTTTTACCAATCTACCGACCTCGCTCTGAGCGCCTGGCATTCCAGATTAAAGAAAAAAATAATTCATGGTCAATTTCCTGTCATTTATACTCAGTTTATTACTTTGATGTGGCTTTTATGTTACGAATTATAGGACACTCTGCCGACCCTGTCCTTGTCTGTCATGTATCTGGACTTTGGTCGTCATGGAAAAAAACAAAACTCGATATTTATTTTTTTTTTATGTGAATTCGAACCTTTAATGGTTTTGTTTTTCTTTTCGTTTCTGTTTTAGTAAATAACTGTTGTCTTAATCCTGATATCAAGAGATTATGTACGATTATGTATTTTGCAAAGGGCGAGTCTCTCTCTCTCTCTCTCTCTCTCTCTCTCTCTCTCTCTCTTTCTCTCTCTCTCTCTCTAAATCACCTAACACAGTCATTAGGTTACGATAGCTCTATTAATCTCCATGCAGGTAAATAGAGCTACGATGTCCTACCTGTAATTACTCTATTTTTTTGACCTGATTCCTCAGTCTCTAGGTTGTGTGTATATTTACCTGGTGATCTCTAATGATATTCCTTTACCTGGCTTAATTAACGTGATTAATTTACCCAGGCAACAAGAATATAGACAGGTGAAATATGATAGGTATTGTTCAAGGTGAAATGCTAATACTGTAATAATGAAAACAAATGATAATAATAATAATAATAATAATGATAATAATAATAATAATAATAATAATAATAATAATAATATCACCACTACTACAACTACTACTAGTACTACTACTACTACTACTATTTTTTAACGTGGCCTCCAGCCTCCCTCAATATACTAATACATAAGTAGCTATCCTATCTGTGTTGAGTTAGTTGAGCCGCAGGTCTATGCGGCATTCAGTGACTGTAGCCCTTTGTAAAATACTACTACTACTATTACTACTACTACTACTACTACTAATACTAATACTACTACTAAAATACTAATAATACGAGTAAAGTTAATAATGATAACAGAGATTATAATTAACCTAACCTAACCTAACCTAACCTCACCTAATCTAACCTAATTAACACTGAATAGGTGATAAAAGATAAAGAGACAAAAATACATGAAAAAAGAATACAATTAATTCCTCGTTCCTTCTTGTTTTTTTCCCACTCTCCCATTTCTTCCCATTTCTTCCCCTTGCTCTTACTTTCTTCCCATTCCCCTCGTTTATACCCGTTTTTTTTCGATTTTTTTTTACCATTTAACCATTTTTTTCCGGTTTCTTCCATTTTTGTCGTTTCTTCCCGTTTCATCCAGTTAATTTCCGTTTCCTCCCGTTTCATCCCGTTTCTTCTAGTAATTTACCATTTCTTCTAATTTCTTTCCGTTTCAACTCGTTTTCTTCTGTTTCTTCCTGTTTCTACCTGTTTCTTCCCTTTTCTCCTCATTTCCTTCCGTTTTCCCGTTTTTTTTAGTTTTTTCTTTATTTCGTCTTTCTTTTTGTTATTACCCATCCCATATCCATCGTTCCCTTCCATAATCCTAAAGTGCCCATATTAATATCACCTTATGTAAATGAGGAAGATCATATGTGTGAGGGGAAGTTATGAGGGGAAGTGAGGGGAGGACATAAAGGGAGAGTAATGAAGGAGAAAGTGATTTATGAGAGAGAGAGTGAGATAGAGTGAGGGAGAGGAGTCATGAGGGACAGTGAGAGAGAGAGGAGTCATGAGGGAGAGTGAGTGAGGAGAGGTCATGAGGAGAGTGAGAGTTATGAGGGAGACAGGGGAGTGTCATGAGGATGGAGAGGGGGAGGGAGGGATGGAGGGAGGGAGGGAGGAAGGGAGAGTTGCGCAGACTAGTTGAGGGTAGAATGAGGGAGAGAGGGAAAGAGGTAGCGAGGGGGGGAAAAATGGTGGGAGGGAAGGAGGGTTGCGCAGTATAGATGGTGTTAGAGGGAGGGAGGGAGTGACGGAAAGAGAGAGGGAGGGAGGAAGGCGTATGTTCGTGCATGCGTGGTGGTGGTGGTGGTCGTCACACGCACAGGCAGTGTTGATCAGACCATCTCCGGCGGGGCTGACGGCAGGTCGCTGTGGCTCTCAGCTCTCGCTCGTCGCCACACACTACCGCCGCCACCGC
This sequence comes from Homarus americanus, assembly GCF_018991925.1. Classification (NCBI taxonomy): domain Eukaryota; kingdom Metazoa; phylum Arthropoda; class Malacostraca; order Decapoda; family Nephropidae; genus Homarus; species Homarus americanus. The sequence continues at coordinate 6,647,785 of NW_024733734.1, forward strand.
CACGACTCCTAAACCGCTACAAAAAAAAGTTTCCATCTGAAATGAAAAACAAAACAAAATCTAGTTTAAATTACATCTAATCCACCGGTGAATATTTTGATTATACTTTGTTACTGAAAAAAAGTATATTTTGAACTTATTGATCCGAAAATAAGTGAAAGGAAATTAAAAAAAAAAAAAGTTTTCCATGAAAAAAAAATATTATGACGAATATAAATCCCAAATCCTGAGCGAGGGTAAAAGACTTAATCCCTGGGTCAATGTTCCCCAACTGTGAATCGCATTAACCTGTCGGAAACCTGGCACTATAAAACACACTGGTGAAATTATCCCTTATAAGAACACTAACGCAGATAACGGACACAAAATTCTATCAACATTCTAACGAGGAAATCAATACTACTGTCTCAGTGACCAACTACTGAAGAAGTGGTAGCGGGAGTCTCAGGTCCTCACAGAACGTCCTCACTCGTAAAAAGGTTGCAAAAAAGAGCCCAGCAGAGACTTGTTGATTCAGATCTGCCTGCCAACCTTCCTCCCTCGCTAAGACAATAAACAAACTATTGACTGGCTGTGTGTATGTATGTCACCTGCAAGATGAGTATGAGTGAGGCTTAACATTAAACAGGTGATGATAGAAACGATGAGCCTACTTCAAGAGTTGTACATCGTGGTGTGAGATAGATGATAAAGTGTTTGGTAAGCAGCCGGGAGTATAAGGCGGAAACTCCTCTATATGATGCCTCAAGTCTACATGGTTTATCTTATATATCTTTCTAAAAACACACCTTTGTAAATCAAACAGGTAATACGATTCATTTATAAAAAAAAAAGAATTTACGTATTTCTACAATTTAAAATTTCTAACTCAAACAAGATCAAACGCAGTAAAAAAAAATATAAGAGCAATGTAAAATTTGATTATTTGAAAGTGTTTAATGTTATGACGAGAGACAGAAAGAGTAACCTGATTCCCAGCTTGATGAGTTAAGCGTTGGAAGGGGAGGAAGTTGTAAGTCAGACAGTTGATATATTGCTCTCACCCTGACAGTGCTGAGCTTAAAACCTTCCATTTTTTTAGAATTATTGTAGGCTTTGTTCACCATAAGATTCAACTGAACAAATCCTAATTAACAGTAGAGAGTTAAAATATGATAATAATTTGCCTTACAAATATACAAACATCTGTGTACCAAAAAATGATTGAATTTAGATACATATTTATGAAAGAAAAATGATTTGTTATTTACAGTAATGTTAAGTTAAACCATAAATCACTGATGCATCATTAATTAAACGTTTAGTGTCACAGAGGATCGTCAAAAAAAATACATTAAGAGAAACAGATGATAAATGCGTAATCTTCCCGACACGACCCTAGAACCATACAAACACAAGAATAATGAATATCTGAGAAAAACATGTGCAAGACAACCTTATAATGTCTCTTGAGAAAACACACCCATACCAGTGACTTGTGGCGAGACAGAGAGAGAGAGAGTGAGCGTGCTACAGTAACAAGATGTAGCCGGCAAGCAGTACATCCCGTCATCGAGAGGCGACAAGGAAAGAGAACGAGAGAGAGAGAAAGAGAGAGAGCCATGTGACTGTTACAAGCCGTCGTGGTGTCCCCGTGTAGGGCTGGAAGCGGCTTATACCAGTCCCCGTAAAGTGACACGAGAACCAACATAAACAATTACCAGATCGAGGGGAAAAAACAAAATAAAAACGACTCTACATACACATTACCATTGACACCAGGTCCAGACGCAGCAACCAGAGAATTCAAACTTACACCTCCTCCCGGAAGCACAAGTTTAACCGGAAGTGAAAAGGAGAACATTTTATTTATTTTTCGTGAATTGTTTAACCACAGTTTACACCAGATCCTGTTTTCATCTCTGAGTTACAACCCAACACTCTCTGACTTTCATCCTACGGAGCAAACAAATAGGTAAGTAAACATATCATTATTACCTGAGGTTTTAGTTATAAGGATTAGTACCATTTCCCGACATCGTACGTAAGTGCGTTGTGTTGGCCAAAATGTCTTCTGTAACCTCTATTACCTTATCTCTGTCTTTTTCATTCCCTTCTTATTATCTTTTGATCTGTCTAATTTATGTCTATGTCTAATTTTTTCTCTATATATCTATGTCTCTTTCTGTATCAATTAATCTCTGTTCGTCATGGCTGTTGTTTACATTGATTTTAATGATCTCTTTATACAATCCGTTTTTATACACAGAGCTTCATAGTGCAACCCTGAACACATCTGATGGCATTACAGACACACTGGGTACACTTAGGCTACTTACATAAATTAGTATAATAAATGACAATAAACACACCAAATTAGGCATTGACTGTGTTGATGATGATGATGATGATGATGATGATGATGATGATGATGTAAGTCTTTTGAGTACAATGCTAGCCTTTGAGTACAGTTCTATCCCCTGAGTACAATGATAGCTCCTGAGTACAGTGATAGTCCCAGGATACAATGCCAGCTCCTGAGAACAGCACTAACCCTTGAGTACAAAGAACTATACCACTGCAGTAGGATATATTCAACACTTGACCATGATGACTCAACACCAAGAATACTAAAGACATTCCTTTAAGCACGTATTTTGTATACCATTATAAACGATGACTTGTGACCCTTAAGTACGATGACATCACACAAAGGGTTAGGTCATCGTGCTCAAAGGGTAAAATAATACTATGTTAATGATATTTATAACTTTAATTAACAAATATTACACTTAAATAATAATACACAGGTTGTTAAAATACTATACACAAACAATACACATTAAGCAATACAAAAAAAACTATGTTAACGATTGGGAAATTTACCATTGACAGACATCGTAATAATGAAATAACTCGGGACGTTAACGAGAACTTGCATGTCGGGGGAACTAATGGTCAGGACGATTTAGTAAACACGGTAATAATTCTCAAGGTAACTCGTAATGTTCTCAGAGGAATATTTGGCTAATTATTTAATTTTATATTTGGGATTAACATTGGTGTGTGTGTGTGTGTCTGTCTGTCTGTGGGGGCGGGAGGAACATCGGTGTGTGTGTGTGTGTGTGTGTGTGTGTGTGTGTGTGTGTGTGTGTGTGTGTGTGTGTGTGTGTGTGTGTGTGAAGATCACTGATTGTCTGAACGCCCCTCTGTTTCTTTGTACACATATTATCTTACATCCCCCTTCCATAGTATATTTGACCTTTATTTGAGGGACTTGTTACAGTACCTCTTGGTTAGGTTAGGTTAGACCAGAGTAGGTTTGTTTAGGTTAAGTTAAGAGATAAACAAAACAGCCTTCATAAACCTGGCTATTAGGTGGTCCCAGCCAGCCTGTGTTGCATGTCTCTCTTCAACTGTCAAGAGAAATAGAAATTACAAGTTGTCTGAAAGGATTAGGTAATTTACTCCCTGCGACACACACGGGGACTTGTATATATTCCCTGCGACCTTCCTTGGTAATGCGTCACTAAATGGCATTACAGGAAGCGACTGACGGCTACAGGTAAAACACAACAATACTTAACACCTCCCGAGGGTTGATGGTCTCTTGCTTGATGGGGAAGCCTTGATTATATTACGTTTTTTCTCTTCCTTCGTACTGGCTATTACTACAGGACTGTTATCGATCTTGCTTCCTTGAAAGTAATTAGATTTAGCAGCATTTTTTTCCCTAATGAATAAATAATAAGAGTTCTTGCTGTTGATGTGTGGTGGTGGTGGTGATGTGTGGTGGTGATGATGTGTAGTAGTGGTGGTGATGATGTGTGGTGGTGGTGGTGATGTGTGTTGGTGGTTATGCATGATATTGTTGGCAGTGGTGGTGGTGGTGATATTAGTAATGAAGGTAGTGGTGGTTATGGATTATCGGGATTAAACTGATCTCCCACGAAAACGCTATAAAAACTAACCCAAAACATTTTAAGAACACCAATTCCTCGCTTCATTACTAAATTAACCCTTGAAAAACATAACGAAAGATATATTCATAATTTTTCACAAGACGACAATCCTCCCTCTCCCTTCCCCCCACCCCCAGATAAAGCCTTGTTCCCTTACACCCCCCCACCCCCAGATAAAGCCTTGTTCCTTACACCCCCCACCCCAGATAAAGCCTTGTTCCTTACATCCCCCACCACCCCAGATAAAGCCTTGTTCCTTACACCCCCGTAAAAAAAATTATCAAATAAAAACTTTCCCTCATCAGACTCGCTTAATGTACAAAAATAATTCTTCTTTTTTTTGTGGAATTATCGTATATGATCCTTAGATCTTTTGTTTGGAATGTGAAGTCATTATTATAAACCCTTGACACTTAAATATAGGGAGTCAACACTGTCTCACTGTGTCAGTCTTGTGTGGGAGGTAGACCATTCCTGCCTGGTATGCAGTTTGCACATCTGTCTGGTACACAGTTTACATTCTTGCCTGGTACACAGTTTACACTTCTTCCTGGTAAACAGTTTGCATTCCTGACGCAGTTTACACTCCTGGCTGGTACTTAATTATAGTACTGTCTGGTATATAATTTATACTCCTGTCTGGTATGCACTTTACAATTCTGACTGGTACAAAGTTTACAACTCCACCTTTTTCAGAGTTTACAGTTTAGAGCTTTACCTTGAAGGGAAGTTTAGAGTTTATACCTTCACCTGGTACAAAATTTATAGTTCCTCCGTGTACGAAATTTACAGTGCACACCTGCACCTTCTGTAATACTTATAGTCTACAGTGCCATCAGGTACAAATTTTAGTTTACACCTCCGCCTGGTATAAAGTTTACACCTTCACCTGGACCATAATGTAGACCTCTTCGTGGTACAACACTTAAAAGTTCGGGGTCGTTATGTACCATTATCTTGCATTACACAGTTATTTTATAGAGTAGTAAGGCGGGCGCGCGCGCGTGTGTGTGTGTGTGTGTGTGTGTGTGTGTGTGTGTGTGTGTGTGTGTGTGTGTGTGCGTGTGTGTGCGTGTGCGTGTGTGTGTGTGTGTTTCTGTAAATTTTCATCTATAAGTATGTGTTTATGTGTGTGTGAGAAATTTCTTCTAAACTTTAAAAAGCTCAACACAGCCCAAACGACAGTGTGGACATTGTGGAGTGGTAATGGTTATTTCATGCTGAGTGTGGCGGCCACCATTCCCGACAGCTTTACACCCAGCTCTGCTTTGATGTGCCTCTGATCCCGCTCGGGGCGTTAGGCGTGAGAACCTGCACTCCGTTGTTACACCTAATGCAAAACTTAGGAATTTTGTTTTCACCACACACACACACACACACACACACTAACACACACACTAACACACACACTAACACACACACTAACACACACACTAACACACACACTAATACACACACAAACACACACACACACACACACACACGTTCTAAAAAAAATTATTATCGTATCAACTGCTTACACGTGATATGACAAAAAGTCCTCCGGAAGCAGCCAAAAGATTGACTGACACATAGATAAAAGTAAGACATTAAAGTGATATCCTTAGATACACCTGTTCATTATGGCTGCAGACACCCAGGTGACTATACACTCATACAAACTAGTTTCCCGGTACTAGTGAAATCCCCAGTGAGTAAACAAACAAGCTAGTTTCCCGGTAGTAATGAGACCCCCCCAGTGAGAAGACAAACGCACTAGCTTCCCGGTACTAGTAACAATAGATCGATAGATGAAGAACATTTACCTTACATAAGTCACCTGTAATAAGAATTAATCACTGTATATTCCTCATTCATTAGAGAGTCCGAATTAAGAAAAGGTTCAGACACTGGCTATTTCTCGTTACTGAAGAAATACTAAGGGATTAAACTAGCTGATAAATGCTAGAATACGCAAATAGCATCCGTAAATAGCACCATCATTATACTGCAACCTTACCTTAACTAGATACATTTACTTAGCGTCAGAATATAATGTGTGTTAGAATATTTTGGAAAAGATTCTGGATTTTTTTTTCTGATTTTGTCTCCTAAATGATGCGAATTGAATGTATTTAACTCATACTGTTTTATTTAATGTTTATTCGAGATTTTGGAGGAATTTTTGTCTAAATATTGTGTTGGAGTTCGTGATTTTAATATCTCGAAGTTCACTAACATTAAAATAAAACACACACACACACACACACACACACACACTCCAGCTATGATACAATGATATGAATTATTAAGGATGTCACCTAGGTTGGTGAGTTTTGAGGTGACTAAAGAGGCCGATACGGGACCGGCAGGGTCGATCACAGAAGTTGCATATGTGGGGGGCTACATCTAGTGCGGGAGGGGAGTTTGCAGCGTCTTTCCGGCTTTGGCGCTTGTCTGCTCCGTTATGCAGTCGGGCTAACTCGAAAGTGTTGACACCTTCTTGTGTGGTGGTCCTCCAAACGTTACGGTGTGGAGTAATCGTCTCCCAGGTGAGGGGTCTATCTCTCACTTTTTCAGGCTTGTCTTAAGACTGTCCTTATACCTCTTCAGTTGCCCGCCAGCGTTACGTTTACTATTCGTGAGGTGACTGTAAAGTAGCTGCTTCGGCAGTCTACTATCGTCCATGCGGGTAACATGGCCAGTCCAGCGGAGTTGTTCACGGATAATAGAAGCTTCGATGCTCCTACAGTTGGTGTCAGCAAGAATACTGGCATTTGTTCTCTTGTCTTCCCAGCGAACTCGGAGGATGGAACGTAGACTACGTTGGTGAAAGTTTTCAAGTGCCTTGAGGTGCCTCCTGTATGTGACCCATGTCTCACTGCCATATAACAAGGTGGGGAGGACCACTGCTCGATGTACGTGCAACTTTGTAGATAATTTCAACTCCCAACAGCTGGACACACACACACACACACACACACACACACACACACACACACACACACACACACACAAACAAACAGTCTTATTTACACGGAACCTTTTACAGATTCTTAAATTCAGGAGAGAGAGTGTGTCAAGAAATGTGATATTGTGTGGTGTAGGTAATTAAACTACCCTGTATCTTAGTTTACCCTTAATACTCTCTCTTTGGTCTGTCTCTAGGTAACACTATATACCATCTAGTAATTTTGTAGCCCACCAGTTTGTTCTGCCTCTGCCTGCTGCTGTGTATATAAACTCAGCAAGGCAACACCACTACTTACATAATGTATATATTTTTTTACTCGTGTATGTGTGTGTGTGTGTGTGTGTGTGTGTTTATATTAACGTATATACCATTACTGCCTGATGCGTTGGGCTGGGTTGAGGCGGCTTGGTGCTGTGTTTAAACGTAAGGAGGAAATGGTATGTTAATTATAGTCCTGAGTTTCCTGCACACTGTTGGTGAAATATTGTTTTACTGTATTGTTATTGTAATTATTGTTAGACTGTTATTATTATTATTATTAGTAGTAGTAGTAGTAGTAGTAGTAGTAGTATTTTATTATTATTGTTATTATTATTATTATTATTATTATTATTATTATTATTATTATTATTATTATTATTATTATTATTATTATTATTATTATTATTATTATTATTATTATTATTATTATTATCTACGTCTAGTCAAACCACTCCTTCATTAGTGTCATTAACCTTACCAATACCTGTACAAAAACCTGATACTGACTCACTATCACTACCCAATCAAATCATCAAGGTTAATCTAAATTAATTCTTCTCTTACTCGCCCACGTTTGCTATATTTACAACACTTGTCAAGCCAACACAGTCCAGCATATGAAAAAAAGCGTCGCTGGAAATTGCGTCAGTGATCTGCATATTTTGTTGAATTTTCATGGAGATCCTCCACTCTGGTTTATTCAAGCCAGGAGAAAATATCTGTCAGTGCTCTTGGTTTATTACTGAGGGGGAGCGAAAGGTGGTCATTTTCCATGGCTTTTAAAAACCTTGAAGATATGGTTTAACCTTTTGATGATGGTGGTTTAACCTTTTGGAGATGGTTGTTTAACCTAATGATGATGGTGGTTTAACCTTTTGGAGATGGTTGTTTAACCTTTTGATGATGGTGGTTTAACCTTTTGATGATGGTGGTTTAACCTTTTGGAGATGGTGGTTTAACCTTTTGGAGATGGTGGTTTAACCTTTTGATGATGGTGGTTTAACCTTTTGGAGATGGTGGTTTAACCTTTTGGAGATGGTGGTTTAACCTTTTGAAGATAGTGGTTTAACCCTTAGAAGATTGTAGCTTAATCCTTATAAATGGAGGTTTTAACCCTTTGGAGATAGTTGTTTTACCCTCTAGAGAGATGGTTTAACCCTTTGGAGATAATGATTTTCTTGGTTTAACACAAATTCGTGAAGACTGTTTTTGAAAAGTGTAATATAATTCCCTCGTTCTTCATATATTATGGAGGTACTTGGGGTAATGAACCAACGAAAAGCAATTTGTTTATAGTGAGGAGGAACCATTTACACGTTATGAGGTCCTGGTGAAGGGATAAACAACACGGATGTAAACAAGAATCCGTAAACGTAAAATAACCATAAACTGTTTACAAAATGAGGAAAATGCAATGGTGATGTTATGAAGTCAAATGGAAGTCAATTGATTTATTTCTGTCTGTCTATCTGTTCTGTCTATCTGTCTGTCTGTCTGTCTGTCTGATCAAGGGGAAAAACAGGAGAGATTAAGGCCATAGAATCACAAAAATAGGAAATCGTTCAAATAGTCTGAAATTGAATGAATAATAAGGCGTCATGGGAAGATGGATTAAACATTTTTGCTTCTGGCATTTATCTTTCACTACGAGTTGCTTAATTTTTTTATTTACTTTGTTTTGTGTATTTAATTGTTAGATATAGTGTGTGATTTATCCCTTTGATGAAGGTGATTTAACCCTTTGATGACGGTGATTTAACCCTTTGATGACGATGATTTAACCCTTTGATGACGGTGATTTAACCCTTTGATGACGATGATTTAACCCTTTGATGACGGTGATTTAACCCTTTGATGACGGTGATTTAACCCTTTGATGACAATGATTTAACCCTTTGATGACAATGATTTAACCCTTTGATGACGGTGATTTAACCCTTTGATGACGATGATTTAACCCTTTGATGACGGTGATTTAACCCTTTAATTACTATGATTTAACCCTTTAGGACTCCAAGGGTTAAATAGTATTCTCTCTCCATTATAAAACGAGAGAAGATGACCTTGAGAATTCTCTTTTGCCTCTTAATGGAAAATAAGAGTTTGAGAATATTGTGTCTGTCTGTCTGTCTGTCTGTCTGTCTGTCTGTCTGTCTGTTTCTGTGTAAAAAAGAGATATATGTCTTTGTCTCGTCGTCTCTCTCCTACACAAACAGAAAGAAAGAGAAAATTAATTAGAAAAAACAAAGATAAACAAAAGTAAAGAATCAAAGAAAAGAGAAATAAAGTCAAAATAACAAGAAAATAAGAAAAATGAGAAATAAATAAAAGAAAAAGTAATAAAATGAAGGACAGTAACGAAAAACATAATAGATAAATATTTAAGAAAAATAACAGACAGACAGACAGACAGAGACAGACAGAGAGACAGACAGACTCGCTCCTCTCGTATTACTTTCACTACAGTCGGTGAGAAATTCCCTGACAAAAGCTAATGATCTTTCCATGTCAGAATTAACATAAGAAAAAAAAGAGAAAGTGAAAAGAAAGTCCTGGAAGTTTTTTTTTTTACTACACCAACTATGACCAGTAAAAGTAATTTATCCGAATAAAAAAGTATCGTAATAATTTAGGAATTTAACCATGAAATTTATAGGGATGGAAAGTAATGTTGTCGGGATGATGTTCTACGGTAATTAAATATTTAAGGTTGTAAAATAGCTGTACTGTATGTCCTCTTGGTAAATATTTATTATAAAAAACTAATGAAAGTACATTAAAAAGTAAGATATATTAATTAAGAATGATCAGGGATTTTGTGGGGGGGTTGTGGGGGGGGTATTAATATTAAATTATGAGGTTTTACATTATTCCCGAAAGAACGATTACCTGAAATTTGGGACGGTGGGGGGGTGGGGAGGTGGGGCGGGGTGGGGAGGGGGTGGGGCGGGAGGAGGGGAGAGGAAGGTGGCATTCCTTGGCCGGTTTGTTCGTCCGATCTAAGCCACCTAGAGTTTTTCCTCTGGGGTTATGTCAGATATTACATTTTTGTTTCACCAATGGTACAGTAACTTTGGAGAATTTAAACGAAAGGCTACGTGAGGTTATAAAAAAAACTTAGGATGATATGAAACAAAATCTATTGAGAGGAATAGAACTCTACTTTGATGTCCGCAGGGCCACAAAAAAAAGCTCCTACCACTGTGGAACCTTATTTTTCATACTAAGCGTCTTTTCCTAAATGGCTCTTGTCAGTTTGTCAGAGCTACAAAACAGAAGCAGTTAGCAACCTGAAACTTTACACACACACACACACACACACACACACACACACACACACACACACACACACACACACACACACACACACATACACACACACAAACTCAAACACACACACAAATTGCACGATGCGCGATCTATGAACCACAACACAACACACATGATAGCAGGCTGGTGTGTGTGTGTGTGTGTGTGTGTGTGTGTGTGTGTGTGTTATCAATGCACCTTCCCTGACAGCTAAGTCACTCCGGTAACACACACTTCATACAGCGGCTGTTCCTGATGTGATCTCATTGGAATAGTAATGGGAAATTATGCTGAGAGAGGAACCAGCTCCTCCTTCTTCCTGACGGGGACATCTGGGAAACCTATTATAGTATGTGTGTGTGAGATTAATACACACCATCACTGAAGTAGGTTCTATTTTTACAAGTTCTTTCATGTTAGAGGAAAACCACAATGGTAATGCTCTCTCGTGGAAGATTCTCTGTGGATATTTACTGGTTTGGTAACACTGAGGATTACGTGTCGAAGATAATTTGTCCTAGGGCAACGAGAGCCAGCCAGGACGATGTATACTTTTCTCCCTCCCTCCCTACCTCCCTCCCTTCCTTCATCCCTCAATCCCTCCGTCCCTCCTTCCCTCCCTTCCTTCATCCCTCAAGCCCTCCGTCCCTCCCTCCCTTCATCCCTCAATCCCTCCTTTCCTTCCTTCCTCCCTCCATCCCTCAATCCCTCAATCCTTACTTTCCTCCCTCCCTCCCTCCTTCTCCCCCTTATCTCCCTCCCTCCACTGCTTCATTGCGCGTCAAAGAGACAAACCTCTTGTCAAAAAGTTATCGGCGTACAACTATCTTGCCACGAGTACAGTACCCATTCATATACTGCACATCACTCATCCATACACATCACCTGTCTATATACATCACTCATCCATACACACCACCTGTCTATGTACATCACTCATCCATACACATCATCGTTGAATGGACAAGTTAATTTGACCAACATATCATTATTGGTCATGCAGGTTATGATGATATATAACTCAGGGTGACAGACAGACACATCATTTGTCTTATCTCCGCTGCCGGGGATAAGGAAGGAGGAGGAGGAGGAGAGGGAAGAAGAGGAGGAGGAAGAAGAGAAAGAGGAGGAGGTAAGAAGGAAGAAGAACTTACTCCAAAATTCATCGTTATATTACTACTTTTACGTCAATTAATAAGTATAGATATTTTTTCTTATGTGTGAGTGTTTGTCTGAATCCTCCTCGGCCTTGTATACAATGCCGAGAACCACAACATTTTCGTCTCTGTTTTGCCGAGGTTCTCATTCACTCATTTTTACTCATTAATATTTCTACTCATTATCCCTTATCCTTATTTATACTACGAGATTATAACCATTCTTATTATTTTTTAAACTTTCTATTATCTATATTGTTTTATCTTAGTATATTTGTATTTTTTCTATGTCAGTATGATTATCAGTGTGACTTATCTGTAGAGCCATAATTCGAAAACCTCTGATATCACTCTCTGGTGTTTGCTGGCAGTATCCCATATTCCTGCCCCGTACAATCCCTATTCATGCCATCAAGTCCTTCTGCTTTATGTGATCGGTGACCCAGTACACGTCCCCGCCACTACCAGGTGAAAGGGTACTTGTTTGGCAGAGTCGAAGCAGCAACGCCACCCAAAACAATTTCCAGTAACACACACACACACACACACACACACACACACAAAGGTTAAAGTATAATGTTATTTTCTTTTGCTATAGTTTATGACTACTAATATTTGTAAGCAACATTTTGACATGCACTGAGTCGTAGCCAGACTTGACCCACTAAACGTGTTATCAAGACATAAATTAAATTTTCAGCTTGAATAATTTGATCAATAAATCGTGCGTCGTTGTTATTAGTTACTCTGTGTACTGTACTCTCTCTTGGTTCCTGTGTTAGTGATGATTTATTTGTAGAATTCGTCGTTTTTCTTTAAATTAACAACTGTACCAATAAGGTGATGTGTACAGTAGGAGTCTTGGTTGATAAAGCTCCTAAAAATCCAACAACGTCAGGCGGTTATTATTTTCATATTCGTTTTGTTAATAAAAGAAAACACACGTATCTAAGATCAGTCCAAAACTTATAAGACTTCAGCTTGGATGCCCCAGACAAGAGCCAGCGAGGAGACACAGAAGCATGATACTGTACACAAAAGAGTGTTGTTATTTATCAGGTGGGAGGTGTACCCGTGTGCACCTTTCTCACCCAGACAATGGTAACCTGGCGGATTAAGAATATCTTGGCCTTCACGCTGGCGCTTGTTATTGATTATTTGGTGATCGTAAATTAGCACCTCACTCTGGCTTTGTTCTTCAAGGACAATACACACTATGGATGATATATCTGCTTCGTTAACGAGCACCCACGGTCAGCTGACTGAGATGTCGACATACTGCACAGCAAGCAGCCCACACACACACACACACACACACACACACACACACACACACACACACACACAACCATCAATATAAACTACACGAGCTTCTTAATAAACCACTGGCGTCATCTACGGGGTTGGTATATATGGTATTGGGGTAATTTACCTTCTCGATATAATGCAAAAAAAAAAATACATAAAAAATAATGTCTTTTCCAGAACTCTTCCAGTATTGCACATTAACAGGGATATACAAGGCTCTGCCCTCTCACTAGACACTTCCACAGGCTCTGTTTTGACGAGCTACACTCAACTGTCCTATGACCTCGTATCCTCCAGTGATCCACGAGGGTATCTGTGAGGGCCCCTGACTTCTCTATTGCGGAACCTCTGTCCTAACACAATTTATTGATAACCCACACTTATTTGATCTCATTTTGCGTCATTTATGAGCTAACGTTACGAGCCTCTCTCTCTCTCTCTCTCTCTCTCTCTCTCTCTCTCTCTCTCTACCGGGAAGGATGTTGGCTCACCTGAGGTTTGTTCCACCATCGGCAAACACCCGATAGTGTGCTTATTTATTACTGTGTTCCCAAGGGTTAATGAGAGGAAGCCCAGTCCTCCATTCCGGTCAGGAAATGAACACACGAACCTCATTTACTTACGAAGCAAACACTACCAGTTGATCAACAGAAGGCGTGTGTGTGTGTGTGTATGTGTGTGTGTGTGTGTGTGTGTGTGTGTGTGTGTGTGTGTGTGTGTGTGTGTGTGTATATTATTTTAATTAAACCTTGTCTCTATAACTTCACTTCAGAATATTAAATTTCCTCTTAAAGAAGGTTGTTTCATCTCTTAATCCAGCGCCGACTCTTACCTCTCGTTAACTCTTACTGATTCCTTAAAGACATAATTCCTCCCTGTGAACTCTAAGGCAGCCTCACCTCTCTCCCTATTTCTACTGTCTGATCACTCTATGGTGGCTCCTCTTCCCTGGTGGCTCCTCTCATATACATTATTATTCACTGCTGGATCATGTAAAGGGGGAACGTAATGAAATAAATAATAAAAACCTGTTATTCAGACAGCCAATATTCAGTAAGGTTGCTGCTCAATTGTACCCTAACTCCTATCAGTCTCCCTAACCTAACTAAACTGTCATTATTTACTTGCATTCCTAATGGGTTTTTGTCCTAATTGGTCTAAACTTTCCATTATCGTCAGAATTGTTGTCTATGGGTTACTGTATATTTAGTTTGGTTAGGTTAAGGTCTATATGACTAGGACCCATTTGGACTGGGACTCAATTCTTATAGTTAAGCGAGGTCACATTACGTTGGGGACCGGGATTCATTAAAACTGGGAACCCATTATGCCTGGGAACCCATTAGGATAGGGAACCCATTAGGATAGAGAACCCATTAGGACTTTAGAGGCCCATTTTATCAGTCGCTTCCAGTAGAGTAATGGAACTCTGAAACGTTGAATGGACTGGCAATGTTCCCAAGTATTGCATGAAGCCAGTATTACATTCGTTTGAGTCGCTGGCATAAATTCGACTCCAATATACATGTGTTGTATCAGGTGGAATATCTCACGGACCTAGAGTATGGAGAGAGAGAGAGAGAGAGAGAGAGAGAGAGAGAGAGAGAGAGAGAGAGAGAGAGAGAGAGAGAGAGAGAGAGAGAGAGAGAGAGAGAGAGAGAGAGAGAGAGAGAGAGAGAGAGAGAGAGAGTTAAATATTCAGTAGAAAACGAATGAAAGGAAAAGTGAGTGAAAGAGAGACAGACAGAGTGATTGAAATAGAATTAAAAAAAACTAATGAAAGTGTGTGTGTGTGTGTGTGTGTGTGTGTTTGTGAAATAGAAAAATAGAAAACGAATGAAAGGGAAAGAGAGAGAGAGAAACAAAATACTAAATGAAAGAGATAACATAGAAGAGAGAGCATAAGAGAATTGACAGGTAAATTAGAATCAGGTGACATAATATGGATAAACTAATCTATTCCTATATTCTCTATCATTTATCAATATATTTTTCTCTTTACCTTTATTAATTTTACTCCTTTGGTTGTTTACATACAGCGCTAATTAACCTGTTCTGGCAGGTGTAGTTATTCACTTTCAGTTGTTTGTGTTTACAGTCAGTTAACTCTACGTGAATTTGTGTTTATTTTTATCCCGAATTTAGTTTGAATCTGTGTTTTTTTTTTTTTCTGTTCATGAAACCGGAATTAGGAAAAAAACAAGAACGTAACTAGGAAAATAACTCAGGAAACCGGAACTAAGAAAAGACCCAGGAACCTGAACTAGGAAAAAAACAAGAACCGGAGCTAGGAAAAGACCCAGGAACCTGAACTAGGAAAAAAACAAGAACCGGAACTAGGAAAAAACCCAGGAACCTGAACTAGGAAAAACAAGAACCGGAACTAAGGAAAAGACCCAGGAACCTGAACTAGGAAAAAAACAAGAACCGGAGCTAGGAAAAGACCCAGGAACCTGAACTAGGAAAAAAACAAGAACCGGAACTAGGAAAAAACCCAGGAACCTGAACTAGGAAAACAACCCCAAAACCGAAGCAAAGTTAGGTAATATATGTGACTACACTGAGTTAGATTTGCTAAGGCGTGGTTTAAGGAGTAGACGAAAGCACTTAATTAAGACTTGAAATAATGAGTTTTAAAGATAAGTAGAGTAACGTTATTGAAATCAAGGAACATGATCTAGGAAACAAAAAATAATATATTAATTGTGACTTTTCAAAATTAAATTCCGAGTTACAAGAAATTTATGAACGTTTATCCTATCTGAGTTATTCCTTATTCAATTTCATGTTAGGTTGAATTACAGGTGAAATGTATGTTGATGTCTCTCTCTCTCTTTCTCTCTCTCCCTCTCTCTCTCTCTCTCTCACCGTCTAATTCTGTATCCCTCCTTTTTTCGTCTCTCTTTTACCCCTCTCCCTCTCTCTTCTCCTATCTCTCTATATTTTTACTTTCTCCCCCTCTCTCTTTTTCTCTCCCTTTCGTCGATTCGTTACTTTTTTTATATATTTCTTTCCCTCCCTCTTTCTCCAATCCTCCATCTCTCTGACCAACACTATAAATAAACGAACCAATGTAATGATATAGACACACAGAGATAAAAAAGCTTTAGTTTTGTTTAATGGAAATATTTCTTTGTTGCATATCAATTGCAGTTGTAGTTGATAAGATTTCCTTTGCCATTTTTTTTTTGTTCAATAACTCTTTGTCGTACATATTTATTGTGGAATAATATACATGGGGATAACATAGTTCACGTTGAAGTTATTGGACCTTTGAGCTGTGGATTTACAAGCTTAGAAATGCGTGTTATTTGATAGCAATATTCACTAGTCAATACTGTCCTTTGTACTCGGTGTTCAGATCTCTGCTAGTGCCTGTGTCTGAGCACCAGCTGGGGTTATGGTGTTTGTTGACGCCCTTACACGTACTGTAGAGTCGAGGCTACGAAACAACCCCCCCTCTCCTCTCTTCTCCCCCCCCCCTCCCCCCATCCTCCTCCCCTGTTAGCAGTTTACACCACCACACACACCCCCCTTCCTACCTCCCTCCCTACCTCCCCCCTCCTCCCCTGTTAGCAGTTTACATCACCACACACCCTCCACTCTCCTCCTCTTCCCTCTCCTCCCAGTTTACACCACCACGCAACACCACACACCATCCTCCTCCCAGTTTACACCACCACACAACACCACACACATCCTCCATCCCAGTTTACACACACACACACCATCCACTCTCCTCCCAGTTCTCACCATCACACAACACACACACCATCCTCCATCCCAGTTTACACCACCACACAACACCATCCACTCTCCTCCCAGTTTACACCACCACACAACACCTCAACTCCCTCGAGGCGACACATGAACCGAGAGACACCTTCTGATCTTCTTAACAGTAGAAAAATAAATAAATCAAACTTTTCTAGATGGAGTTTCTGAATTCCTCAATATGAAGACGACTAAGTTAATATTTTCATCTTACATTGAATCCTTAGAAATACCTACGAATAAGAGGCATTACTGAAGAGTTCATAAAAGCATTTAAATGGTGAATTCTTGGTTCAATTTCAGGAATTGTATTGTATTCCGTTTTATTGTATTGTATTGTATTGTATTATATTGTATCGTCTTGTATTGTATTGTGTTGTATTGCATTGTATTGTATATTGTTCTACCTTCTACAGCATTATACAGCTCTAGATCACGGTACAGCCGACGCTATGGGAGCCACACATTACGAAACGATGATAAAGTGTGTGTGTGTGTGTGTGTGCGTGTAGTTGATCACTGTGCTATATTAAACTCTACGGAAAAAAACACAAAAACACACACACACAAAAAAAAAGGGAGATAGAATTGTTAAAAATACGTATATTATCGTTCATATTTCATCTGATTACCGCTCGTACACACACAACCATGAAAAATAGTTAATTAATTTCCGTCACCAGTAAAAAATGTCACAAGCACCGCATGGGATACTTTTTTTGTCATTATTTTTCAGACAAAATTCTAAAAAAAAAATATATATTAAATATGTATAAAAGTATATATTTTGACTTAGTAAAGGATATTTACACCATATTTGAAATTTTGTGTGATAATGTCTATCTGTCTGTCTGTCTGTCTGTCTGTCTGTCTGTCTGTAGATGCCACAAAGTCCGAGAGCGAGATTGAGTATAGTCACAATTTTCTTCCGTGTATAAACCAAGATTTTAGGATATTTTTCTAAAGTCAAATTTAATGACTCGGTTCACACAAGTATAATATTTTTGATCACCTGACGCTTAGACACTCATGTTTATTTTACCTGAAGATTAGGTTAGTATTAGGATGTTTATTAAATGGAATAAAATGAGGTGTAAATATTCAATGAGATCCAATATCTTTGAAGGGTTGAAATTCATGGATGATGGAGGTTCAGTGTTATCATAATACACAAATATTTACCAACTAGTATGGTTATGTGTTCACTAACTACCAAATTATTTTCCTTCAATTTCGTGGTATAAAAATGAATAATTAATTACCACTGCTAGGGTACACTGCAGTGCCTTTATGGGTGTGGCTGCGTCGTGTCATGAGGTCAGGTCATCACAGAGAATGACTCGGCACGCTGACCTCACCTGACGGCATATTAGAGCCAACCTGTCGCTGGTAACATACACAGAGAAGTGTTCATCAGCGCTGACACGACAACAGTGCCAGAGGTCAGGTTATGGCAGAAGCTCCCCCAAGGACCAAGTATTAAAGACGGTCTGTGGTAATAAAACAGTGTGTCACTAATTCACCATACTGTAATTATCAGTGTGTGGTAATATGAACCTTATGTGGATACCTGGCTCACCTTACCTATTATAATTAGCCGTGAACCAGGCAATCCATATTTTCATTACAGTGATCAACCTTTTTCAAGACTCAGGTAAGGCAACGCTCACGACCTGAACCCAAAATTAATTCTCTCAACACACCTGAATATTTTATACACAAAATTTAGGGTTCCAAAAGATCTTGCGTAAAAATCTAAGACCAAGAATGTCCAACACCAAAATCTTATCTTAATTGAAACATCTAACTTCTAATCAACAACAAAATACATAATAAAAATACGCAGAAAGTTTTCCCTAATCTGCAAAAATATAAAAAATCTGTTCATTTATAAGGCATATGTACTTTACAATCCCTTACCGTACATAATGTGTCTAATACGGGCATAAGAGTATACGAGGAGCAGGTAGGTACAGGTAATTTGGACTGTACACAACTCCTCACGCCATGCCTGATAAGATGCCGCTTGAATAGTAATGGTTAATTATGCCTGGGGAAGCTGCCCATCCACCTCCTTAATGTCGCCCTGGAGATAAGACAGTTCTAGTTTATAGTTGTGATAAGATAACTTAGTCCATAACTCCCACACCGCCACAGTACAACCTGACACACCACTTGACACAGGCGTTAACGTGTATAAGGTCCTTGTTGTTACACTAAGGCTCGTTCCGTATATTGAAGGATTCTGCTATACACTACAATAGAGTCAATGCAAATGATCAGTTTATCTTACGAGTATTTTCTTATTCAATTGTATTTATGTTTAATTCATTGCTTGGTTATTATTACTCATTGATGGTTAGTGATGAGTTGGCATATGATTAATTTTTGTTGTGATTCATTTGATTCATGGAGAGTTATGAATCAATGGTATCTTTTAGGAAACACCCCTATGAATTATGCTACTTTATTATTTTTTATACAACTTTTAGCTATTTTTCCCCCTCTATAAATATCTAGGTAAACACTGAGGGTAATTAGTGGCGAGCAACACAACTTTTATGAAGGGATAATTCCAAGTTTACTCCCAAAGGTGGACTGCCTGACCTACTAGTGTCTGGGGCTAAAAAGGAACATTGAGGGAACTAACTACACGGAGCACTGAAGTTTCTTACCCCAAGGAACATTCGGGGTTGTTATTGCTACTATAAGGTGTCAAGACCTTTCAATAACAAAGCTTTTTTTAACATCCAGATAATAAGATCAGTTCTTGAATTCGACAAAAAAACTATTAAGAATTAAAAACGAAACACTTCTCTGTCTTATTTAGAGTTCTTATACACACCCCGCAGGTAGAGAGACACTATAATGGAGGTGTGGTCATTCAAAACTTCATTAATTCACACACATGCACCAACGTTCCCCAAGTCGACACTACAGCTCTGGTCGACGTGTTCTCCTGCCTCCTATTACCATGTGTCACAGCAGTGGTTAGTGTCCATCACGCCTTGGGTTGTGGTGTTTGTTGACTCCCTCACACACACACTATAGAGTCCAGGCACCACCACACGACACCTTAACTCTCTCTCTCTCTCTCTCTGGGGCGACACATGAACCGAAACCTACTTCTTGATCCTCTTTCTGTGGGGAATACAAAATAATTGTCTCAAAGTACCTGCTGAAAGATACTATATTTATCTACAAAACTCTAACTTAAACACAAGATATTATTTATACATTATACAAGATGAATACTCATGGCGATGTATCATGGGAATATTTTTATTTTTCGAAAACAAATGAATACTCAATTAAGATAGTGAGGAGAAAATATCGTCCTTATTATTCAGATATTAAACAATGCCGCCGTTTATCAGGAATAGTGTACGTAGAGTTTACTAACAGAGACCATAGTACACTACCAAGGTACAACACCGTACTGTACTGCAATGAAAATATATATTAACAGACAGAAAGACAGACAGACAGACAGACAGCAGAAACATTTTGTGTGTGTGTGTGAGATTATTATTATTATCATCCTGGTTATGAGAGGTCGTACCAAACATTCCTTCAACATCACCAAGACAAAACCAATGCTGCTGGTCTTGGCATTAAGTTCACCTCATGACGCTACACATCGTATTGATTATTTGCTGAAGGACCTCCGAGGCTTGTGTAGTGGCCATCACCCTCTTCTTGTCTAGGTCTGAGGCTCTGTTAGATTTTCAGGCAGACTATGTATGTATGTATGTATGTATGTATGTATGTATGTATGTATGTATGTATGTATGTATGTAAAACAGTGATAAATATAAACTATGCAGAAACAACAACGCAACTAACCTGAATGACTTAGCGTAATTAGCCTAACTTTACCAAACTTAATTTAGGTAAAGTCTGGCAGCGTTAAGTTAACTAAAGACATCGTAAACAGGTGTATTGTTGCTATATATTATTGCTATATATGTACTAATTGCCATGGATGATTAGTTAAAATGCATGACATACACACACACACACACACACACACACGCACGCAAACACACACCCGCACACACACACACGTATTAGCCATTACTCAAGGCCATCCAGAACGCTCTTGACCTTTGGATTAAACCTCCCAGCTTTACAGATGACCTTCACCTTCCCACACAACATAGAAAGACACACAGCAATAAATAAACACAGAAAATAAGCGAAATATAAACTCACCTACAATATTTGTAAATATATTCATGGTGTATTAAGACTAACCAAACCTAAATACGGAAATACAGAGACCAGGAAAGCAGATAGACCAATGGACAAATATAACGAACAAGACCGAATGTAAGATTAGACCACAAATCAATCTATATATAAAAAAAATAAACCTGAAAATATTACGACTGTCGTCTCTCTTTGGTTCAGGATTCACCAAGGTTCGTAAATCTGCTTTTCCTCGTAGCTGAAGACGTTAGGACGCATCACGTGATTAGCTGACTCAAAAGATATAGATAACTTACAGAAATGGCATAAATATTACTCCGTTCCTGAATTAAATAAGATCTTTTCATTTTTATTGGGGAAAGAAGATTAGCTTGTAAATTTTAGTGAGTCAGGATCCTGGTATATGGAGTGACAGGTCAAATAAACCACAATTCTAATAGGTCCGAGTTCTACTAGGCCCCAGTCCAAATAAGCCCCATTCCTAATCGGCCGCAGTCTTAATGGGTCCTAATGCTATGGGGCCACAATTATAATGGCTTCTGGTTCAAACAGGTCACAACCCAGGTTAGGTCACGTCGGTGCCTAGTAGAACAGGGTTTTAATAGGGCTGGCACCTAGTACAACTGTGTCTATTGGGTGTGGGGCCCATTTGACCTGCAACGGGTCGGTGGAGGTGGTTCAGGTAGGTAAGGTAGCGGCCAACAGATGGCAGCACACGGCACTCGCTCGCGTTTTCTCCCACCTGGTGTTGCTGAGGCGGGGATCAGCCGAGGGGGTACTACTCTATCTAGACAGACAGTCATTGAAGAGACCCGTCAATGAACAGTTTTTCTTTTGCCTTTTTGCCTCACTGAAAAAAAAATCTGTAAATTAAACATATTAATATTTTATCACTTCATGAAAAAATCGATAAAATACAATTATAATGTTGTAAAAGTTGGTGTTTCTGATATTAGGCACCGTTATAAATATAAATTACATCCGGTATTTAAATAATGGGATATTAAAAGTTATATACCCGCGGGGATACAGGGGTTAAAACTTCTGAAAGCCTGTCTGGCATCATCCAAGAATCATAACTTACTCGCCTTTTCTTCATACTTTCCTACATTCACATAGTAACTAATATACCAAAATAGATCAAATTAATTACATATATACAAGTACTATAGAAGGAACATGTGGTCGCGGGCTCCTTCGTACCCAGTGAAAGTTTGAACGCTCGTGTTTGGCTAGCGTACAGAGAATGAGGGTGCGCCAAGTCCGTAGAATTGCATTGTTTTCCATCGTAAATAAAATTGTAAATTAATGCCTTCCTAAAGAAACCATCGACATGGGACCAGGTTTGTTCCACTCTACGAATTTTTTGCGATTTTTCCACCAAGTTTGATACAAACGATTGTGCCGTTTCGGCTGCCCAGAACAGACAGACAGACAGACACACGTCTAGTCTAGCCCTACCTGGTCTTCCTCCCTAAATGCCACACAACGTAAACACCTAGAAAAAGTGCAAAAGAGGGCATGCAAGATTATTCTCTCCCCTTCCTACTCCACGTATCAAGAAGCGCTCAACACACTGACCCTTTCGACTCTCACTGACCATCACCATGACCTCATCTGCAAATTTGGTAAGAAGCTTCTGCACCATCCTCGACACCGGCTCCTACTACCACCTGAGATCCCTAGCCCGAGAATTGCTGTTCGACACCACAACCGCATCCAGCCCATACGTGCACGAACTGATCCCTATAAGAACAGCCCAGTCCCATCCATTGTAAAAATTATCAATAACTTATAATAAACCAGTGTATTCACTCCAGTAAATACTACTTATTGCACTGTCACTATGTTGAAATGCCCTGTAGTTTGAGCTATTCCCCATCTAGTTATTATATATCTTATTTATATCACTTATGTTATTTGTATATTATTTGTAATTCGAAACCCATTCCCCAAATATGTAGCTGTATATTTTCAGCCTTCTGGCTGCCAAGCTCTTTCAATAAACCGTAAATTATTATTATTATTATTATTATTATAGTATATTAGATATATTAGATAACTCAAAACTCATAGAAGTATTCGTACCTACCTACCTACTACACCTACCTACCTACCTACCCACCAACCCACCCACCCACCCAGTGATAAAGAACGACAATTTCTCCCTGTTACACCAGCATTAACCACTTCTCAGCTGTCAAATTGGTTTATCGATCACCAAATAAGCGACTGACTCCTTATCTTGTTGACATACAGTACATCTCATACCAGGCCAACGTCCATGAGTTTTATATCACATTCATACTTCTCTTATCTAGGAGGTTCATCACCACACTGAACACCTGGCTCACTGCTGCGAGTACCCGTCACACACACACACGACCATAAAGGTAAGTTAACTTCCCCACGCCACGACGATAAACATTACTATAAACCTGGAACTGCTCACATCACCACTCACTCACAGGAAGTAGCCAACATCTATTTTCCTTCACGTAATACTGACAGAGTGACGAACTGGCCCGTATAATAGATTTCAGTACTAATTAGCCCCTGTCCTAATACATTCTAATCCTATCAGGACCTAATTCTAACAAGCTCTATTCGTGGTGGTTACGTTAGAAGGCATTATGATGGAGTCTATTGGAACTTGGGTCTATTGGAACTTGGGTCTATTGGAACTGGGGTCTATTGGAACTGGGGTCTATTGGAACTGGGGTCTATTGGAACTGGGGTCTATTGGAACTGGGGACTATTGGAACTGGGGTCTATTGGAACTTGGGTCTATTGGAACTTGGGTCTGTGGAACTTGGAACCTATTGGAACTTGGGTCTAATGGAACTGGGGTCTATTGAACTGGGTCTATTGGAACTTGGGTCTATTGGAACTTGGGTCTATTGGAACTTGGGTCTTGGAACCTGGGTCTATTGGAACTGGGGTCTATTGGAACTTGGGTCTGTCTTGGTACTTGGGTCTATGGAACTTGGGTCCAGTGGAACTGGGGTCTATTGAAACTAGGGTCTATTGGAACTGGGGTCTATTGGAACTTGGGTCTATTGGAACTGGGGTCTATTGGAACTTGGGTCTGTGGAACTGGGGTCTATTGGAACTTGGGTCTATTGGAACTTGGGTCAATTGGAACTGGGGTCTACTGGAACTGGGGTCTATTGGAACTTGGGTCTATTGGAACTTGGGTCAATTGGAACTGGGGTCTATTGGAACTGGGGTCTATTGGAACTTGGGTCTATTGGAACTTGGGTCTATTGGAACTGGGGTCTATTGGAACTGGGATCTATTGGAACTTGGGTCTATTGGAAGTTCCAATACTACCTATACTGAAATTTTGAACAAAATCCATTTTTTGGCCGAAAATGACAAAAATTGTAAGTCTAAAGCCTTAAAGGATTTTTGGCCAAAAATACGTTTTCTCTCTGAACGAAAATTTAATGTGCCTAACTATTTAAGTACATCCAGAATAATACACAAGCACCAAGAAATGACGTCGAAAACCCATAAGTGGCGAGTAATTAGCATTGCAAAAGTAATTAAAATATTCTAAAAATCATTTGAACATTTTCTAAAAGCCATTTAGACAAGTTATAATCAAGATATCAAATTTTGGTTAACAGATCCTTAAGCAGCACATTCAGAATTACCTATACTGAAATTTTGAACAAAATCATTTTTTGGCCGAAAATGACAAAAAATTGTAAGTCTAAAGCCTTAAAAAGTTTTGGCCAAAAATACTTTTCTCTAGAACTAAAATTTAATGTGCCTAACTATTTAAGTACATCAGGGCATACCCACAAGCGCAAGAAATGACCTCAACCCATAAGTAAAAGCGAGAAGTAATTAGCATTACCAAAAGTAATTAAAATATTCCTAAAAATCATTTGAACATTTTCTAAAAGCCATTTGAACAAGTTATAATCAAGATATCAAATTTTGGTTAACAGATCCTTAAGCAGCACATTCAGGAGTACCTATACTGAAATTTTGAACCAAATCCATTTTTTGGCCGAAATGACAAAAATTGTAAGTCTAAAGCCTTAAAGGATTTTTGGCCAAAATTACTTTTTCTCTCTGAACTAAAATTTCATATGCCTAACTATTTAAGTACATCCAGAATAATACACAAGCACCAAGAACTGACCTCGAAAACCAACAAGTGGCGAGTAATTAG